>NC_088338.1:23465000-23552500 GCF_036884655.1 Musa acuminata AAA Group
TTACACATCCACCAAATAGCGCATCTGAAAGTAACCTTTGCCAGTTGTGTGAGAGGCCCTTTTCTTGAGAAACATTACATGAGGTCGCCTAGTTCTTGGTGCAAGTTTGGTTGCGGCAGTCTATTGAGTTCAAATCGCTGGAGAATCTCCTTCCATATCCATTTTGTATAATCACAAGCAAAATCGAGGTGGTCAACAGTTTCTTCTTGTTGCATACAAAGGGAGCATCGGTTAACATGATAGATACCTCTTCTTTTCATATTGTCTATTGTAGGTAGTTTATTGAGAAGGGCCTGCCATGTACATAAGGAATGTCTTTGTGATCCCGGTCGATCCCATGTCCAACTGCTTGGACCCACTTGTTATTTCTTTGCCTAATTTGATTTCATGCGGATGTGGCACTAAATTTGCCATTGTCATGAGGCCAAATAAGTATATCTAAAAAGTTGTTCCTGATTGGAATAGCTATAATAGTCGGCCAAAGTGATAACATTTCGGGAGAAATAGGATTACGGAGACACCATGTACCGTTAGCAATGAACTCGGAAACCTTCCAATCTTTGGGAGCCCCAAGATCTTTTCGTATTCTATCGCCATATAATTGAAATATACTCTTCCCATTCACCCAAGGATCGTACCACATATTAGTACTAGTTCTAGAAGAGATTGCATAAGAAATGTGTTTGATTAGCCAATTCCTTGCCTTTAAAATTCCTTTCCAAGCTGTAGAGTGGTATGTTCTTGTTGAAATTTCCCAGATTGATTCCTTTGAAAGATACCTAGTAGAAACCCAATGTGACCATAAGAAACATTTGTTTTGTAAAAGATCCCATAATTGTTGTACCAAACATGCTTGATTCCAATCTGTAGTATTTCTCAAGTCTAGCCCCCCTTCATCTTTCGGTTTGCAAATGCTATCCCAATTTATAATACGCATTGCCTTATCATTTGTGCCATTCCAGAAGAAGTTCATTAATAACCGTTCAATATCTTGGAGAAGTCCAGCAGGTAGAAGAAATGCATTGCACCAATATATAGAGTAGGAGTGCAATACCGAACGGATGAGTTCGAGTCGTCCTGCTTTTGATAGAAACCTATTTTTCCAATAAGAAATTCTATTCTTTATTTTTTGCAAGATAGCCTGACAATGGGTTTTGTGAATGCCTGTGGATATGAGGGGGAGACCCAAATAAGGAACTGGCAAGCTTCCCTCACTAACCCCCAAAGTTTGTGCAATAAAGACCTTATCCTCAACGTAAGGGCTCATATATACTTTACTTTACGCATGATTTAATTGAAGTCCAGAAACCATACCAAAGTCATTCATAATAGTAGCCAGGTTCTTTACTGAAGTTGGTTCATTTTGGAGAAAGATAAGTAAATCATCTGCAAATGTTATATATGATATATAAATAGAACCAGCAATGGGTACCTTAATGCTGCCATTTATGACTGTGTGTTCCAACATACAGCGAAGTTCTTCCATCGCAATAGTAAAGAGATATGGAGAGAGTGGATCACCTTGTCGGATGTCATTCGTGCTCCCAAAAAAACCAATAGGTAAGCCATTAAAGAGTATCAAAAACTTTGGAGTTTCCAAGCAAGATTGAATCCAATTAACCCATTGCTGTGGGAAGTTCATATCGAGGAGCATCTTATAGATAAATTTCCTATTAACTAAATCAAAAGCTTTCCGTAAATCAGCTTTAAAACAAATTTTTGTCCCTCTTGCTTTTGAATGTAAATCTTTGACCAAGTCATTAGCAAGCAAAATGTTATGATGTATACTTCTCCCTTTGATGAAAGCAGCTTGATTTGGGCTAATGATCTTGTGTATTACCTTTTGCATTCTATTTGCCAATACTTTGGAGATGATCTTGTATATAAAGTTACATAATGATATGGGTCGATAGTTCTCTAGTGAATCAGCCCCTGCATTCTTCGGAATTAAAGAAATAAAAGTGTAATTCATCTCTCTAAGAATATGACCTGAAGAGAAAAAATGTTGGCAAGCCTTGATCACATCATTTCCAATAATAGACCAAGCAATTTGGTAAAATTCAGCTGGAAATCCATCTGGACCTGGGCTTTTATGCTTTGGTGACTTAAAGACAAAACATACAATTTCGTCATCTGTAATTGGGACATTGAGGATTGAAATAGCTTCCGAATCAAGTTTTCTAGTCGGCTCCACATGAATATTATTAGGTTTCCCAGCTTGATTGAGTAAGGAATAAAAAAATTACTCTCTATGTGCTTTAACCTCATCTAAATTCTCAATAAGATTATCATCTTTGTCTCTGCATTTGCTGATACGGTTAACAGCTCGTCGAGTAGCAATTGAAGCATAGAAAAATTTAGTATTGGAATCCCCTAGTGTAAGCCAATGTTGTCGAGACTTCTGCTTTGCAAAACTTTCCTCCTGTTTTAAGGCTTGCATGAAGTTATTTCTGGCTTCTGTCTCTTTGTAGATAATATTCACATCATTTGGCTGAAGTTGCAGCTCATGTTGCAATGACATTAGTTCCTTTCTGCTATTAGCTAAAGATCTTGATTCCAAATTATGCCAAATTAGATCATAAATTTAATTTTGCTATTAGCTAAAGATCTTGGGAATGATGCCAAATTATGTACCCACAAGTAGTTTTGATATATCTGGATAAACATTTTCTATGTTGACTATAATTAGGAGTTATAGTCTACAGCATGTGTAGTCATAACTATCGCATTCGTACTCTATGAGTTACTTGGCTTTGTCTATAACTTGTATAGATAAAGCTATTTGTAGAAACTTTACATATAATCAATTTACTTTTACTTACCAAAAAAAAAAAAAAACCAAAAATTTCGGTTTTATCCCACCGCCTCCCACGCTCTCTGTTCGAAAATAGAGAGAGGAGCTGTGGGGCGTGGGGAGAAGAAGAAGAGAAGTAGAGGGAGAAGAGAAGAAAAGAAGAAGAAGAAGAGAGGGAAGAGGGAGAGGAAAGAGAGATAGTTGCAGAAGCTAGTGCTACAGCACCTTTGTTTCATGTAGGAGGAAACAGAGGAGGTCATGTGTGGGGCGTTGGGGAGGAGAAGGGAAGAAGAGGAGGAGAAGAGAAGCAGAAGAAAAAGAAGAAGAAGAAGAAAAGAGGAGGTGGCTGCGACAAGGGCTGCAGCGAGGAGCTGTTGGGCGTTGGGGAGGAGAAAGGAAGAAGAGGAGAAGAAGAAAAGAACAAGAGGGAAAAGAAGAGAGGAAGAAGACGAGGGAGAAGAGAAGAATAGAAGAAGAAGAAAAAGAGAGGGAAGTGGGAGAGGAGCGAGGTGTGGCAGCAGCTAGGGCTGCAGCACCTCTGTTTCCTGCAGGCGGAAACAGACGAGAGGAGGTGTAGGGCGTTGGAGAGGAGAAGAAGAAGAAGAAGAGGAAAAAGAAGAAGAGAAAAAGAAAGAAAAAAGAGAAGGATGGCTGCGGCATGGGCTGCAGTGAGAAGGTGTGGGGTGTCGGGTAGGAGAAGGGAAGAAGAGGAGAAGAAGAAGGATTAGAAGGAGAAGAAGAAGAAGAAGAGGAGGAGAAGAAGTAGAAGCGGGTGAAGAGGCGGCACCTCTGTTTCCTGCAAGAGGAAACAGAGGAGAGGAGGTGCTGCGCATCGGGGAGAAGAAGGGGAGGAAGGAGAAGAAGAAGAAAGGAAGGTGAAGGAAGAGGAGAAGGGAAAGAAGTAGCTGCGGCTGCGGCTGCAGCTGTGGCAGGGAAAGAGGAAGAGGAAGGAAGAAGGGAAGGAGAGGAAGAAGAGAAGGGTAAGAAGGGGCTGCGGCTGCGGCGATGGCAGCTGCAGTTGGAAGAGAAGGAGAGGAAGATGAGTAGGGGAGGAAGAAGAGGCTGCGGCTGTGGTGGCTGTGGTCGTGGCTACGACTGTGGCTGTGGCTGCGACATTGGCTGCAGTAGCTACGGCAGCGGTGGTGGCTGCAGCAACTGCTTTTGGGAAAGAGAAAGAAAAGAAAGGGGAAAAAAAAGGGGTTGTGGCCGTGATTGTGGCTGCGGTGGTGGCGGCTGTGTCTGTGGTAGCTGTGTTTGGGAAAGAAAAAATAGGAATGTGAGAAGGGAGGAAGGAAGTAGTGCAGTGGAAGGGGCTGTGGTTGTGACAGCAGCTGCGGTCGTGACTACGACTGTGGTAGTGGCAACGGCGATGGCTGCGATAGCTGTGTTTGAAAAAGAAAACGAAGCAATAAGAGTAAGAGAGAGCAGGTGACTATGCCTCTATGTTCTGCATGAGCTACAGTTATGAAGGAAAAAGAGAAGACATATATAGAAAACGAAACAGGGAGAGGACACAGAGGAAAAGTAGAAGGATTTGGGCTGACACCTTCTTTGGATCTTCGGATCAAAATCTTTGAAAGGCAAGTTTCCCGATCATTTCTCCTATAATTGTTCTAATTTTTCTTATTGCAAGTAATATGATCTTCCTCTAATCCCATCCTATAGAATTATTAGTCTTTGATCTCATATTTATTCTGAATTATTCGAAAGATTTCAGCCTAGAACCTGATATTTCTCTTGTTAGATACAAAATCATGGATTCTGAAATTTTTCGGTAAACTGACCCCTATACATTGTTTCTACCATAATTTTTAGCACCAAATGTGGATTTAGGCAGGACCTAGTTCATTTGAAAGTAGACTCTTATACCTTTCTTTTGACACTGATTTTGAAAATTTTGGACACAGAATACTTACCCAAACCTCTGTTTCAAATGAGCCTATGGATGCTGCAAAACAGGGATCAAAATTTCTGACCTTTTGATACTAAAATGCCTATAAGTCCCTGTTGGAAATTCTGATTTGTACCAAACTGATTTCATTTGAAACTAGACTTGTAAACCTTTCTTTTGATATATAGGCTGAAAATTTTGGAATTCAAATGCCTATTCTGCTATCTGTTGATTCCGCCCTATGGATTCTGTAAAACAGTGATTTAGTTTTTGACCTTTGGTCACTAAATCAATGGTAACTCCTTGTTGGAAACCTTGATTCGTATGAAACTTATTTCATCAGAAAATAGATTGATATATCTTTCGACAATAGCTTTCTTAAGGGTATTGGAGCATAATGGATAATCTGAAGTATTTGTTCAATGTGCCTCTTGAATTCTATCAGAAATCGAGCATTGGTCGATTTTGCGTATTCTGTTCCATTCGTTTGGAAATAGATTCCATTCAGTTCCCTTCGCTCAATTTTGTTAGTGCTTGAATTCTGGTTTGTTCTTGTCTGTAAATTATTTACATTCTTGAAACATTTTGTGTAACGTTTATGCTATATCGCATTGACTCATATAGGCACATGTATATCCCATTATTCTGCATTTGCTTTCGATATGTGCCTATTCTAGTTTCATTCCTTTGGATATTGAATTCATCTAACCTTCTTATTTGAATTGAGCTATATATGATTGCTTGGAATCCATGTATACTCTTGCTTTTATTTCCTTTCAAATCTGAATACATTTGTGAGAGATTTTTGCTTGCATCGTATTGACTCGTAAAGGCACATGTACGTTTTGTTATTCCGCGTGTGCTTCCGATATATGCTATTTATTGTTCATACTGCCTTTTGTACTCTGGTGTTGTGGGATAATGTGAACCTTTGCCAGAAATGGTAAAGGGAGTTATGCATAGAGCCTGCAATGCTCTGTCGACCCCCTCTGACTTCACTTAGACGTGGGTGGATGGAGCTCCCAAATGTGGGAGACTTCTGTTTGGTAGTCATTCATTAATGGAAGAATCACATTCTGTCTATGGTCTCACTACACTTTCTGTATGTTTGATATAATATCCAGAGCTTTGGTTATGTGTTTCTGTACATGCTTTGGATAAGAATGATATGAATGCAACATCAAATACGATGTTTGTGTTAGGATCAAAGCGTCACTAAGAGGGGGGGGTGAATTAGTGCAACGGATTAAAACTTCGGTTTTGACAAATCTTTTGTACGATAAAAAACCGAACTCGGAAGTGCTTAACTTGAAGGAGTATTCACAAAGTTGTGTAGCAAAGGTAATGAAGAAATCAAGCAAGTAAGAAGGTTTGCAGTAAAGAAAATAGCAGTAATGAAATTCAAACCAGAGATTATGCCGATTTTAAAGTGGTTCGGTCAAATGACCTATATCCACTTGCGAGGCCCCTCTTCGATGAGGCTCCCACCTTCCACTAGCAAATCTCTTGAAGGGGAAGGGTAAATTCCCCTCTTACAACTTTTTACAAGCAGTTCACTCTCTTACAGATTTTCAGCAAGAAAGAAGGAGGTGAACACTAGCAAATTGAAAACAAGACTAGCTAAGACTTTTCTAAGACCTTTCTCTAAATCAATTGCTTCTCAAAAAGTTGTAATCTCAGTTGAGATTTGAGGGGTATTTATAGGCCTCAAGAGGATTCAAATTTGGGCTCCAAAATTTGAATTCTCTTTGGTTTCCGATGCTGGCGGTGCCACCGCCTGTCAGTGGCAGTGCCACCGCCTGTCAGTGTCTGACACTGATAGTGCATTGGCGGTGCCACCGCCCAGTCAAGCGGTGCCACCGCCCAGCCCATGCAGTGCCACCGCCTAGCTCTCGGGTGTTGGGCGGTGCCACCGCCCAGCTCTCAGGTGCTGAGCGGTGCAACCGCCCAGTCCGGCGGTGCCACCGCCAGACTCTCTGGTTCATTGGTTGGGCTTTAAATTTAGCCCAAACCAAGTCTAATTTTGGGCCCAGTTGGCCCCTAACTAGGATATAGGATTATCTCTTAATCCTAATCCTAATTACATGTGAACTACATAACAAAAAAATATCCTAAGCAAGTTTTCAACCGCGAACGTTGAGTCTTGTTCCGGCGAGCTTTTCGATGAACTTCTTCCGACGGACTCCCAACAAGCTCCCGATCTTATGATGACTTTAACGAGTAGCCGAGCCTTCTCGGTGATCTTCGTGAACCTCTGACGATCTCTTCGGCGAACTTCCAAAAATTCCGACAGGTTCCCGATTTCTTCTCGGTTGGTTCCGGCAGCATCTCCGACGATTCTTCGGTCTCTTAAACGTCCATCGAACTTGACTCCGGTATTCTTGCTTTGTGTTTTCTGGTTATCGTAGTTAATCCTGCACACTTAACTCAATAATATGGATTAGATCAATTAACCCATCAATTGATTTTATCATCAAAATCCGAGATTCAACAATCTCCCCCTTTTTTATGATGACAATCAATTGATGACGGAGTTAAACATAACTCCCCCTATCTATATGCCATATTATGAGAAGATGAAAACACTTGAATTCCATCCATTGAATTCAAGCATAAACCGATAAGTTCTAACCGTAGAACTTATCGTTATTCTCATTAAGCAATAGTAAATACGAAACTTCGATGAAAATCATTTTCAAGTCGTATGATAAGAGACAATTTTTACTATGACAGGAGATAAAGATTTTCAACATGAATTTCATGATATAAATGTAAGGCATGCTTTCAATATGATCAATCCGTCTTGCGATATTCTCAAAGATTTTGGAATGCATATAAGACATTCATATCACACAAGCTTTTGTAATTCATATTAGTCATGTTATTGATGCGCATAAGACATTTTCATTAAGTCATGCTATCGAAATGGTATAAGTCATCACTTAGTCATCACTTCTCCCCCTTTGTCATCAACAAAAAGGGAATGAGACTTGAAGCACATAATAACATCAGGAATTCAGCATTGATCATACAAAAATTCATCATTCAAAATTAAGTGTGCTAAAATATCTACGCAGAGTTTATCTTAAAGGAAAATTCAGCATTCATCCATTTTATTAAATCTCTTCTTTCTATTAATAACAAAAATTATAGGTGTACAAAGAAGAGATTGTGATTAAAAAATTTCAAGTAGAAACTCCAATAAGTCAAGATCATAAATCGAATACAGACTCATTCAAATTCAAATCGTCAACTTGAAACTCATAATCAAGCCATCAAAATCAATTTCGAGATTCACAAAATGTTATAAAATCATTCTTGATCAGATGGGAGCGGTATTTGACTCAAGATAGGATAAGGTAATTTAATGTTTCATTTAGAATCGAAAGAGAAGGATCAAATTCATCGAGGAACGGAGAGAGGATGAAAAACTTTATGGAAAATCCAATCAAACAAGTTTATTCTTTGGGACAATTTAACATACCTAATTCCCTTCTAATGAATTCAAATTGGTTATTCTAATGGAAACGAAAATGAAACAATCGCGCGTTCAAGCTCAAAAAAATTTAATATGGCCAGACGCAGAACTGTTTACCAACGACTCAAATGGAACTTTTGGTAGAATATGGGTCTTATAGCATCCTAACTCTATTAATGCTTGGTTTATTTCTGCTATTGATCAATTCATTCATCTTAAGGTAGAGGACAAAAAGAATGACTGTCAATTCAATTTCACTGGTATATATGCTTCAAACAGTATGCAAGAAAGAAATACTCTTTGGTCTGACCTGACTAATATTGTAAATGGTTGTCTCAATGTACCTTGGATTATTCTTGGAGACTTTAATACCGTTCGGTACACAAATGAAAAAGAGGGGGGTAGACAACTTTCAGAAAGCCAACTTCAAAGTTTTAATGATTACATTGACACTACAGCATTGTTTGATATGAAATCTGTGAGTAATTAGCTCTCCTGGAGTAATCAAGGTGCTGCTAACAGAAAAATAATGGCTCGACTTGATAGGTGTTTGATTAATCATGAATGGTTAACAGTTTACCCAAATTCACTTCTTGAGTATGGTGCTCCTTTGTTTTCTGACCATTCTTTAATGTATATACACGCAGACAAAGCGACACCAAGAGGCAAGAAACCATTTAGATTCTTTAACATGTGGAGTACTCATCCTCAATTTCTTGATGTTATCAGATCTACTTGGAATGTTAACGTGCATGGATCCCCCCCCTTACATCTTATGTCAAAAGTTCAAAGCCTGTAAAGCAGCACTAAAGGAGTGGAATACAAATACCTTTGGCAATATTACCACCAGAGTTCAATTTTGCAGAAAAGAACTAATGTCATTACAACATGAGCTGCAACTTCAGCCAAATGATGAGAATATAATCTACAAAGAGACAAAAGCCAGAAATAACTTCATGCAAGCCTTAAAACAGGAGGAAAGTTTTGCAAAGCAGAAGTCTCGACAGCATTGGCTTACACTAGGGGATTCCAATACTAAATTTTTCTATGCTTCAATTGCTACTCGAAGGGCTATTAACCGTATCAGCAAATACAAAGACAAAGATGATAATCTTATTGAGAATTTAGATGAGGTTAAAGCACACACAGAGCAATTTTTTTATTCCTTACTCAATCAAGCTGAGAAACCTAATAACATTCATGTGGAGCCGACTAGAAAACTTGATTCAGAAGCTATTTCAATCCTCAATGCCCCAATTACAGATGACGAAATTGTATGTGTTGTCATTAAGTCACCCAAGCACAAAAGCCTAGGTCCAGATGGATTTCCAGCTGAATTTTACCAAACTGCTTGGTCTATTATTGGAAATGATGTTATCAAGGCTTGCCAATATTTTTTCTCTTCAGGTCATATTTAGAGAGATGAATTGCACTTTTATTTCTTGAATTCCGAAGAATGCAAGGGCTGATTCACTATAGAACTATCGACCAATAGTATTATGCAACTTTATTTACAAGATCATCTCCAAAGTATTGGCAAATAGAATGCAAAAGGTAATACACAAGATCATTAGCCCAAATCAAGCTGCTTTAATCAAAGGGAGAAGTTTACATCATAACATTTTCCTTGCTAATGACTTGGTCAAAGATTTACATTCAAAAGCAAGAGGGACAAAATTCTGTTTTAAAGCTGATTTACGGAAAGCCTTTGATTCAGTTAATAGGAAATTTACCTATAAGATGCTCCTCGATATGAACTTCCCACAGCAATGGGTTAATTGGATTCAATCTTGCCTGGAAACTCCAAAGTTTTCGATACTCTTTAATGGCTCACCTATTGGTTTTTTTGGGAGCATGAATGACATCCGACAAGGTGATCCACTCTCTCCGTATCTCTTTACTATTGCGGTGGAATGACTTAGCTGTATGTTGGAACATGCAGTCTTAAATGGCAGCATTAAGGTACCCATTGCTGGTTTTATTCATATATCACATATAACATTTGCAGATGATTTACTTATCTTTCTCCAAAATGAACCAACTTCAGTAAAGAACCTGGCTACTATTATGAATGAATTTGGTATGATTTCTGGACTTCAGTTAAATAATGTGAAAAGTAAAGTATATATGAGCCCTTACATTGAGGATAAAGTCTTTATTGCACAAACTTTGGGGGTTAGTGAGGGAAGCTTGCCAGTTCCTTATTTGGGTCTCCCACTCATATCCATAGGCATTCACAAAACCCACAGTCAGCCTATCTTGCAAAAAATAAAGAATAGAATTTCTTCTTGAAAAAATAGGTTTCTATCAAAAGCAAGACGACTCGAACTCATCCGTTCGGTATTGCACTCCTACTCTATATATTGGTGTAATGCATTTCTTCTGCCCGCTGGACTTCTCCAAGATATTGAACGGTTATTAATGAACTTCTTCTGGAAAGACACAAATGATAAGACAATGCATATGGTAAATTGGGATAGCATTTACAAACCGAAAGATGAAGGGGGGCTAAACTTGAGAAATACTAGAGATTAGAATCAAGCATGTCTAGTACAGCAATTGTTGGATCTGTTGGGAAATCATTGGGGGGCGACATCATATGCGCAGCGGAAGAACAAGAAAACAAAAATCCCCGATTCCCAAAAAGATGTTCATCGTCGGGCGAAGATTGGTGCGCAAAAATCCGCAAAACATAAAACTGCGTATAGAGATTGTGTTACCTAGGGAGATCGTATATCCCTGTTTCCTTGCAGATCCTTAGGAGAGGGTGAAGGAGGTCCAGTGTCCTCCTCTCTAGCGGTGATCCACATAGCAGGGTTGCGACGATGCTCCTCAAGACTCTAGGCCTACTCTGAGGTGGAGACGGAGAGGAGAATAGGAAAGGCAAGCAAAGACTCTAGCCTATGAGGCTGTGAATCCCTCCTATTTATAGAGATCCCGTGTCAAACCCTAATGGGTCCTTCCCTAGTGGGTATTGGATCTGCATCCAATAAGACAAGGGCTCCGTCGGATATCTCATATCCGAACCTCTACTCATCGCAATGCCTACCATATGTGTGTGACCCTCTAGGCCCAATATCGAGCTGGCCGTGAGTCATACCAGTCAGAAGGAGTTCTGACTGAGTGAATTATTATCTCTGTAATAATTCACTTGACTCATCGACTACGGACGTACTAGGCCACTACGCCGTAGTCCCCAGACGATACAGGGGAATCCAATCCATTGGACCTGTCTGTCCTTAGTTACCATGTACCTATAGTCCCTCATCCATCTAATATCCCAGAGACCGTATATCGAACATGGTCCTGTCAGACCCATACGGTTTCTACTCGAGTCTCGCTCTAATCGGATTCTCCCGGAGAACACTTTCTCTCTCAACCCGAATGACCCTGGCCAGGGATTTGTCTGAGCAAGAACACATAGGATATTCCTCTCATGACGCCGAGAGTGGATGATCCTCTATTGACACTCAATAGCCCTCGTAAGGTCGACTACCACTCCCAATGACCAGCTGTACTAGATCTGGGGATAGCCAAACCTATAAGTCTGGTATCAAAGAGTGGAGCACTCATACAGGACATCCTTGGTGTCTCAAGTCTAAGGACCAGATACACCACTAGGACTACGGAATCGCTGTCTGACAATAAGGCATCATCAACCATCCAGCATTCCGTAAGCGGATCAATCAGTGAACTCATTCTCCAATGAGCACCTGTACTGTATCCCTAGTGTCCCTACACGAGCAGCTATGAGACCAGCTGCATCCATCATATGGACGGGTATACAGCACACTAGTCTATCCGGTTATCACGATGTCCCTCTCGAGTAACCTATGACCGGGATTATTTAGGATATGTGTTTAAAGGTGAATCGATCTCATTATTGTGATCTCATCATGATCCGATTCCTATTGCACAAATCCAAGGACATCACAATATATATATATGCATTTATGCAATAGTTATAAAGTGATATACGCCAAAATATAATAAGCAAAAAGATTCTGTATCAAGTCACACGTGCCATCACTCACGTGATTGGCTTGCTGGGCACCTATGACTAGCAATCTCCCACTTGACCTAAAGCCAATCACCTATGTGTCTGATCCCCATCAGACTCCTGTGACGCTCAAAGACAATCTGAGACAACGGCTTTGTCAGTGGATCTGCAATGTTATCTTCGGATGGAACTCTTTCCACTGCTACATCTCCTCGGGTTACGATCTCTCTTATAAGTTGGAACCTCCTCAGAACACTTCTGATGAGACTCGGGTTCCCTTATTTGAGTAATCGCCCCGTTATTATCGCAATATAAGGAGATCGGCTCCTCGCTACCCGGCACGACTCCCAAATCTGTGATGAACTTCTTCACCCAGACTCCCTCCTTTGCTACATCTAATGCAGCAATGTACTCCGCCTCTGTGGTCGAGTCAGCAGTGGTATCTTACTTGGAACTCTTCCAGCACACTGCTCCTCCATTCAAGGTGTACATATACCCTGAATTCGACTTGCTATCATCGACATCAGACTGAAAACTTGAGTCAGTATAGCCTTCAACCTTAAGGCTATTACCTCCATATACTAGTAAAAGATCCTTAGTCCTTCACAAGTACATAAGGATACACTTTACTGCTTTCCAGTGCTCCAAGCCTGGATCCGCCTGATACCTGCTCGTGACACTCAGAGCATGCGCTATATCAGGCCTAGTACATAGCATGGCATACATGATAGACCCTATTGCTGAGGCATAAGGTATCATATCCATGTTCGCCCTTTCTTGGAATTTTCATTACCAAACATTTTGACAATGGTTTCTATGTACCTGGACTGGGACAAGCCAAGCATCCTTTTAGATCTATCTCTATAGATTCTAATCCCCAAGATATAGGATGCTTCCCCTAAGTCCTTCATGGAGAAGTGTCTAGATAACCAAGCCTTTATTGTGGATAGCATTCCTACATCATTCCCAATGATGAGGATGTCATCCACATATAACACCAAAAAGGTGATAGCGCTCCCACTTACCTTCCTATACACACAAGGGGTGATAGCGCTCCTACTTACCTTCCTGTACACACAAGGCTCATCTTCGTTCTTAACGAAGTCATAAGATCTGATTGACTCATCAAATCTTATGTTCCAACTTCGGGAAGCTTGCTTTAGTCCATAAATGGATTTAAGCAACCTACACACTTTATCTGGGCAGTTCCTGGACACGAATCCCTCAGGTTGCATCATATACACCTCCTCCACGAGGTTCCCATTGAGGAATGCGATTTTCACATCCATCTACCAGATCTCATAATCATAGTGTGCTACAATAGCCAATAGAATTCTGATGGATTTTAGCATTGCTATGGGTGAGAAGGTTTCGTCGTAGTCAACACTTTGCCTTTGACGATACCCTTTAGCCACTGTGTCTTTTAACATGGGTTGGGCAGCCCCAAATCTTAACAACCTTAAGATCAGGCTTCTTCCCTTTCCATATCTCATATGGTGTAGATACTACCGACTTAGTTGGAATTCTGTTCAGAAGGTAAGCTGCGGTTTCTAGGGCATATCCCCAGAATGAGATGGGTAGGTCAGCGAAACTCATCATGGACCATACCATATCTAATAAAGTACGATTTCTCCTTTTAGAGACACCATTGAGCTGAGGTGTGTAAGGAGGTGTCCATTGGGATAATATCCCATGGTCCTTGAGGAACTAAGTAAACTCTGTACTTAAGTACTCACCTCCTCGATCTGATCGAAGAGTTTTGATACTCTTTCCAGTCTGGTTCTCCACCTCATTCTTATACTCTCCGAATTTCTCAAATGCCTCAGACTTGTACTTCATTAAGTACACATATCCATACCTTGAGAAATCATCAGTAAATGTAATGAAGTAGGAGTAACCTCCAATGGCATGAGTTGACATGGGTCCACATACATCACTATGTATGAGTTCCAACAACTCAGTGGCTCTCTCTCCAGTTCCACTAAATGGAGAGTTGGTTAATTTTCCACGAATGCAAGGCTCACAAGTTGCATAAGACATATAGTCGAATGGATCTAGATATCCATCATTTAGCAACTTTTGAATCCTTCTTTCATGGATGTGACCTAGCCTACAATGCCACAAGTATGCACTGTTCAACTCATCTCGTTTCCTTTTGGACATATTTACATTCATGATATGTGGAGTGGTGTCTAACATAAATAAACCATTATGCAATGTTCCTTTCGTGATGATCTTATCATCTAATAATATCGAACAACCATTGTTCTCAAAAATAAATTTATATCCACTAACTGTTAAACATGAAATGGAGATAATGTTTTTGATAATAGAAGGAACAAAATAACATGCATCTAATGCAATAAAAGCTCCACTAGGCAGATGTAGGGCGACCTCGCCAACAGCTAATACAGCAACTTTTGCTCCATTACCCATCTTGAGGTCCATCTCGCCTCTCTCTAGTCTCCTAGGCCTTGCTAGAACCTGCAACGAATTGCATATATGATAAGCACTACCGGTATCCAATACCCATGTGTTATCATAAGAGTCTGACAAATGGAGACTGATCATGAATGTACCTGAAGCTTCATCAAGCTTTTGTTTCGCCCTTTCTGCAAGGTACTCTTTGTAGTTTCTCTTCCAGTGCCCATATTTACCATAGTGGAAGCATTGGCCTTTGTCCTTTGTTGGGTCTTTCTTAGCAACCTTTGCTTTACCTTGTTTGCCCTTGCCCTTTCCCTTCTTAAGGGACTTTTCTGCTTTCCTTTTCTTTCTGGTCTCACCAGTGTAGAGAACTGGCTTCTCTTTCTTAATAGTACTCTCTGCCTCCCTCAACATATTGAGGAGCTCTGGGAGAGTCACCTCAAGCTTGTTCATATTAAAATTCATTATGAAATGTGAAAAGGAATCTGGTAGGGACTGAAGCACAATGTCCACACACAAGTTATCCTCTAGGACCATTCCTAGACCTATGAGTTTCTCTATCCACTCAATCATTTTAGGACATGGTTTTGAACCGGTGTCCCCTCAGTCATCCTAGCGCGGAAAAGGCTCTTGGATATCTCATATCGTTGAGTCCTTCCCTGTTCCTCAAACAATTTGCGGACATGTAGGAGAATGGATCTGGCATCCATCTTTTCATGTTGTCTCTGTAACTCTGGAGTCATAGAGCCCAACATATAGCACTGAGCAAGAGTGGAGTCATCAATGTACTTCACGTAGCGAGCGATCTCATCCTCGCTTGCCCCTTCTTTGGGCGTAGGCATCACTGTATCAAGGACGTACACGATTTTCTCCGCTGTGAGAACAATTCTCAAGTTACGGAGCCAATCTGTATACTTTGGACCAGTGAGGCGGTTGACATCAAGTATGCCACGTAAGGGATTTGAAAGCGACATTTTCTGAAAATAAAGATGTAGCAGAAATGAATAACATGCAGATTTTGCAAGAAATAAACTATCAAGATATGGACTTCTATCTTAATATGCTCCCACTATTTTACTATCGAGTCACGTGACACCCTCAGCACGTGAAACGGAAGTCTCCGGCAGACTTCTAGTGGGGATCAGGATCCAATCAGCGTCTTAGTGTAACCTCGAGGGACTCGACCAATCACACTAAGCCTAAAAGGTAGGCAACTCTTGCCGATCACAACTCCTTGTGATTCCCGTCCTGTTCGGCCTCCGAATCACCATGGCCTCGAGGGACTCGACCAACCATGATGCTCGGTTAAGTCAACACCTTCGTTACAAGATGAGTCTGATTTGATGATATACCCTCGAGGGACTCGACCAAGCATACCATGGCCTCAGGTCACTGGTGACATCTCTATGTCGTAAGCAAGATAGCGAATCGCGATATAGGTGAGTCTCGAGGGACTCGACCAACTCAACCTACACCGGGAATCGGTTCCTACTCATAACGATGGAAGGCCACGTGGGTCAATCTAATTGCCTCACGTTTACCGACTTAATATTAACGAGAGATGTTTCTATAATTTGGTCTCCTAATATGACATGTCACACATATACATATTTAATATATATCTACATCGCATGCAAATATATATACATATCTAGTATGTGTATAAGCAATCACACCAGATGATCATGGACCACAACCTAATATGATTAGGCCCGAGCCAGTAGGCCTAATCACTCACATCAAGATCTATGTGTGCAACGGTGCATCTCCATGCCCAGTGATCGTCCATCTCGTCCTCGTCGGTTTCGTCGACATCTTGATGCATCTCCATGCATCACGATCGTCCGTCTCGTGGGTCCCGCTATCGCATTCACGCTCCCGCTGCGCCTCCTCATGTGATTACAACTTAATCATAGGCACGCAGGCCCGACAATAAACAAGAAATATAATGGAGGTTCGCAGACCTCAATAATAATAATCACAAGTACACACATCACACGGTCCATGATCATCCGTCCACACATCATACATCACATGTATAAATAATCATCATCATGTAGGACTACTAGATAAAAATAAAAATAATAATCAACTAAACCTTTTAATTAATTAATATTTTTCTGAAATCAGGGACATGTAGGGAATTTCTCAATTCCTAAGGGTATTTTCATAATTTAGACAAAAGACAGAAACTGGAATTTCTCAAATTCCGAGGGGAAAAACTGTCTTTTTTCCAGAAAACCCTAATTCCCAATTTCTGCTACCGCTGCCGCCGCCGGCACCCTGCTGGCGGCGGCCTGTGCGGCGGGGCGAGGGCGCTGCCCTCGCCTGTAGGCGGCACGCTCGTTGGCGGCGCTGCCGCTGCAGGTGCGCTCCCCTTTCGGGCGTCGCTGCCTCCGCAGGCGGTGCTGTCCCGCCGGGCGGCCGCCCCTGTGGGGGGGGTTTCGCCCGCGGGAGCAGCGGTGGCAGGCGCCGCTGCCCTGTGGCGCCTCTGCCCGTGGGCTGCCAGCCCCGCCAGCAGCATGCCTGCTACAAGCAGACCACCGGCCGGCTGCTGCAGGCACAGCGCTTGCGCATGCGCCGGCGCTGTGCTGCCTGGCTGCGGCTGCGGCTGCCGCTACAGGTGGCTGCAGGCATGCAGATCGAGGGCAGCAACTGTTGCTGCCCTTCCTCGCTTTTGCGTCAACGATTTTGACGTCAAAATTCTTCCTAAACACAATACACGCAGTTCAAAACCAATCATTCGCACGAATAACCTGGCTCTGATACCACTGTTGGGAAATCATTGGGGGGCGACATCATATGCGCAGCGGAAGAACAAGAAAACAAAAATCCCCGATTCTCAAAAAGATGTTCGTCGTCGTGCGAAGATTGGTACGCAAAAATCCACAAAACACAAAACTACGTATAGAGATTGTGTTACCTAGGGAGATCGTATATCCCTGTTTCCTTGTAGATCCTTAGGAGAGGGTGAAGGAGGTCAAGCGTCCTCCTCTCTAGCGGTGATCCACACAGCAGGGTTGCGACGACGCTCCTCAAGACTCCAGGCCTACTCTGAGGTGGAGAGGCAGAGGAGAATAGGAAAGGCAAGCAAAGACTCTAGCCTATGAGGCTGTGAATCCCTCCTATTTATAGAGATCTCGTGTCAAACCCTAATGGGTCCTTCCCTAGTGGGTATTGGATCTGCATCCAATAAGACAAGGGCTCCGTCGGATATCTCATATCCGAACCTCTACTCATCGCAATGCCTACCATATGTGTGTGACCCTCTAGGCCCAATATCGAGCTGGCCGTGAGTCATACCAGTCAGAAGGAGTTCTGACTGAGTGAATTATTATCTCTGTAATAATTCACTTGACTCATCGACTACGGACGTACTTAGCCACTACGCCGTAGTCCCCAGACGATACAGGGGAATCCAATCCATTGGACCTGTCTGTCCTCAGTTACCACGTACCTATAGTCCCTCATCCATCTAATATCCCAGAGACCGTATATCGAACATGGTGCTGTCAGACCCATACGGTTTCTACTCGAGTCTCGCTCTAATCGAATTCTCCCGGAGAACTCTTTCTCTCTCAACCCGAATGACCCTGGCCAGGGATTTGTCTGAGCAAGAACACATAGGATATTCCTCTCATGACGCCGAGAGTGGATGATCCTCTATTGACACTCAATAGCCCTCGTAAGGTCGACTACCACTCCCAATGACCAGCTGTACTAGATCTGGGGACAGCCAAACCTATAAGTCTGGTATCAAAGAGTGGAGCACTCATACAGGACATCCTTGGTGTTTCAAGTCTAAGGACCAGATACACCACTAGGACTACGGAATCGCTGTCTGACAATAAGGCATCATCAACCATCCAGCATTCCGTAAGCGGATCAATCAGTGAACTCATTCTCCAATGAGCACCTGTACTGTATCCCTAGTGTCCCTACACGAGCAGCTATGAGACCAGCTGCATCCATCATATGGACGGGTATACAGCACACTAGTCTATCCGGTTATCATGATGTCCCTCTCGAGTAACCTATGACCGGGATTATTTAGGATATATGTTTAAAGGTGAATCGATCTCATTATTGTGATCTCATCATGATCTGATTCCCATTGCACAAATCCAAGGACATCACAATATATATATATGCATTTATGCAATAGTTATAAAGTGATATACGCCAAAATATAATAAGCAAAAAGATTCTGTATCAAGTCACACGTGCCATCACTCACGTGATTGGCTTGCTGGGCACCTATGACTAGCAGGATCTTTTGCAAAATAAATGTTCCTTATGGTCACATTGAGTTTTTGCTAGATATCTTTCAATGGAATAAATCTGAGAAATTTCAACAAGAACATACCACTCTGCTACTTGGAAAGGAATTTTAAAGGCAAGGAATTGGCTAATCAAACACATTTCTTATGCAATCTCTTCTGGAACTAGTACTAATATGTGGTACGATCCTTGGGTGAATGGGAAGAGTATATTTCAATTATATGGTGACAGAATACGAAAAGATCTTGGGGCTCCCAAAGATTGGTAGGTTTCCGAGTTCATTACTAACGGTACCTGGTGTCTCCCTAATCCTATTTCTCCCGAAATGTTATCACTTTGGCCGACTATTTAGGAATAACTCTTCAGATATACTTATTTGGCCTCATGACAATAGCAAATTTAGTGCCACATCCGCATGGAATCAAATTAGGCAAATAAATAACAAGTGGGTCCCGAGCAGTTAGACATGGGATCGACTGGGATCACAAAGACATTCCTTATGTACATGGCAGGCCCTTCTCAATAAACTACCTACAATAGACAATATGAAAAGAAGAGGTATCTATCATGTTAACCGATGCTCCCTTTGTATGCAACAAGAAGAAACTGTTGACCACCTCTATTTTGCTTGTGATTATACAAAATGGATATGGAAGGAGATTCTCCAGCGATTTGAACTCAATAGACTGCCACAACCAAACTTGCACCAAGAACTAGGCGACCTCATGCAATGTTTCTCAAGAAAAGGGCCTCTCACACAACTGGCAAATGTTACTTTCAGATGCGCTATTTGGTGGATGTGGAAGGAGAGATGTAACAGAATCTTTAAATGTCAACACACAAACAATGCTCAGCTCTTGAAAGAGATTATTAGAGACTCAAGATCCTGTATGGAGTAAGATCTCAAAACGGAGCACTTTACCCAAAGAGAAAAAGATATTTTTATCAAATTTAATTTTGCTATTAGCTAAAGATCTTGGGAATGATATCAAATTATGTACCCACAGGTAGTTTTGATATATCTGGATAAACATTTTCTATGTTGACTATAATTAGGAGTTATAGTCTACAGCATATGTAGTCACAACTATCGCATTCGCACTCTATGAGTTACTTGGCTTTGTCTATGACTTGTATAGATAAAGCTATTTATAGAAACTTTACACATAATCAATTTACTTTTACTTACCAAAAAAAAAATTTCAAATTGGTCTTCATTCAAAGCTTTTGTAAATATATCTGCTAATTGATGCTTTGTGTCAATGAATTCTAGAACAACGTTATTGTTAAGGACATGATCGCGTATGAAATGATGCCTAACGTCGATGTGCTTAGTTCTAGTGTGCTGAATTGGATTTTTGGTGAGGCATATGGCACTAGTATTATCACATTTTATGAGAACATTTTTGAAGTGAATTCCATAGTCTTCTAATGTATTTTTCATCCAAACAACTTGTGCACAGCATGCACTTGCAGCAATGTATTCAGCTTCCACCGTAGATAGTGCAACTGGATTTTGTTTCTTGGAAGTCCAAGAAACAAGTGCATGTCCTAAAAATTAGCATGTTCCGGATGTACTTTTTCTATCTATCCTACATCCGCCAAAATCGGCATCTGCATAAGCTATTAAATCGAATTTTTCAGATTTTGGATACCATAATCCTAAATTTGGAGTTCCTTTAAGATACCTAAATATTCTTTTAACACTCTTCAGATGAGATAATTTAGGATTAGATTGAAACATAGCGTAAAGTCCTACACTAAACATAATATCCGGTCTAGTCGCGGTGAGGTAGAGTAGACTACCTATCATTCCCCTATATGTTTTTTGATCGAAATTTTTACTATTTTCATCCATATCTAACTTAGTCGAAGTACACATAGGGGTGTTTGTTGCTTTTGAATTATCCATGTTAAAGTATGAACATACCAAAAGACATGGACATACATAATCATTACATCAAACATCTTGTTTAGAAGTTTGTCCGTGACATTCTCCCCGACTTATTCCTTCGACGTCCTCGTTGAAGCCTTTGTCGACACTGCAACTCCTCGTCTTTGTTAAGTCTTCAATCTTCTACTACAGCTGCAATGTGTCTCTTGGCTCCCAGCTGCTCTCCGCTGCAGTTTTTGAGTAGTCGAACCTTTGATCCGCCATACTGCTTCAACTCACCAATGACTCTGACTCTGGTGTGGGGTTGGCTGAGTTGTGTTGATCCTTGTTGATTCCTGCGGATCCTCCAAATGAAGGAAAAGACCATCCTTATTGCGCTAGTCTCTCAAATGCCTCATGTTGTTTGAATTTCCACATGCTGCTTGAACTGGGTGGATGCTTGTTGGAGATTTAACGAGCATCGCCTCGCAAACTTCTGAAGTTTTGGGTCCTTCCTCCACAAAATTTGCCCATTGACTCTTCTTTCACTTAGTTGTCACTTCCAAGTAGGTTTGCATCACTCCCGCTTTCGATTGGCATTTCGTTAGGAAATAAAGTGGACAATCTACTCTCAGTAGTACTGATCACCGTTGGTGAGGATTTGATAACTATTGTCTTCCATTATCTTCGAAGAGTCTTTGAACTTGTACAGAGCTCCTCTACTGAATAGATAAGAGAATTGGGGTACTCGGTTTCGCCCATTCTTTTAAGAATTGAGAAGGCAAAGGTTACTTGACTTCGCCCACCTCCTCGAGGTTGTACTCCATGCATCGAGCTGGTTACTGGCCTTCGCTTGCTCTGTGCTCACACTTCTGAAGCACTTGAAGTGTTTGCTACTGTGGTTCACCTTCTCAATGCCATAGAACTTCTGGAATGCAGGAAGTTTTCACCCCAACTTGGAGTAATTCTCTAATAGATTTGGTCGCCTTTGGGATTGTACCGTCTTCTCCATCAACCCTGCCGCCTACTCCCGTGAGTAGCGAAGGTACAGCACCGCGTACTTCCTGCTTCATTCCTTGGTTATGCACTCTTGCATGACCCGAAGTCCTTCACTTTCGGCTATCTTGATTAGAATCTCGTTGACACCGGTCTTATGAAGTTCCTTGGCCTCTGCCCTTCAGCCTTGTCACGGTACTTGGAGATTACCTCTGCATGCTCCACCTCCTCGGCCCCTTTCATGACCAAGCGCTCTCCCTCTATGAGAGCAAGGGATCAATGACTTTCACGGAACTCCCGCCTCTGCGGTACCATGGCGCTGCCATGCCCATGGCCCTACTATCCGTCGCCTCGCATCTGCATCCCTTTTCTTCATGATCAGTAGATATGTCTCCGTGGCACTCCTCTGAGTCCACTTCCATTCTAACTGATACTTGATTTTGGGTAGCTAAGTCCCTCTGGACTCGTCGTCGCTTCCTCGCCCCTTTCGACCCCCTACTTCAACACCTCTGTGTTCTCCAAGCAGCTCCCTTTGGTCGATGGAAAGACAGACTGCAACTCCCATGCATGGCCTCTACCATCACATTGTAGGGTTTGCATCAATTCTGTTCTCCTTAGCTTCCTTGGTAGCAACGTTCGCTTACTCGACCTTGTCCTCTGACTTGTCGGGCTCCCTTAAGCGAATATGAGCTCTGGAGCAGTCCAACTCTCCAACTGCTTTGATCATACCTCTGTATGATCAAGTCCTTCCCATGGGACTCACTAGTACTTGCATTCGAACTTTTCCCTTGGTGGAACATATCCCCCATATGCTGATAACCAAGGCTTTCATCCGATGCAAATTTCGATGCACGCACGGAAGACCTACCTCTGCGGTACCATGGCCTTCACTCCTTGAATCTATAGGTGTTTTGGGATGACATTTCGGTAGGGACAAGACTCTAGCTCTTGTTCAATCAAATTTCTACTGGCCTAAAATGTTCAGAGATGTGGATAGACATGTGAAGTAATGCCGATTGTGTCATTTGGCAAAAACAAGAAGTCAAAATTATGGTTTGTACACTCCATTGCCAGTGCCAAATGCTCTATGGGAGGATGTGAGTTTTGATTTCATTTTGGGACTGCCAAGAACTCAAAGGAACAAGGATTCTATCATGGTTGTTATTGACAGATTTTCAAAAATGTCTCACTTTGTTCAATGCAATAAATCGAATGATGCATCTCATATTGCTGATTTATATTTTAAGGAGATTGTTAAATTGCATGGTATTCCAAGAACTATGGTGTCTGATAGAGATTCAAAATTTGTTAGTCAATTTTAGAGAACTCTTTGGAGGAAGCTAGGTACTTCTTTGAATTTCAGCAGCTCGCATCATCCACAAACCGATGGGCAAATGTTAGGACTCTAGCTAGGAGAGTCCTAATTGAGGACATTCTGTTAGAACTCTAGCTAGGAGAGTCCTAATTGAGAGGGACATTCTGTTAGGACTCTAGCTAGGAGAGTCCTAATTGAGAGGGACATTCATGTAGGAGGTTGTTTCTTAGAGAAAAATAAGGAGTTGTAAAGGAATAGGAGTCTTGAGTATGAGTCATATTAGGAGTTGGTTAGAAGTAGGAGTCCTATTAGGAGTTAGGGTTTAGAAGCCCTATAAATAGTCATGTATTCCACCTCTTTTCATAAGCAATAGATGAATCTTTTCTATAGCCTTTGAGCAGCAACTTGGAGGGAGGAACCCCTATAGAGTTCCAAGGAGGCCGATCCCCTAAAGAGATCAATCCCAAGTTTAGAATCTGCAAGGGTTCTAACACCTGGTATCAGAGCAACGTTCTTGGCATCTCGCTGCCCTTCCACAGCTATCCATCAACCCTCCACAACCGCCCAAAGCAATTCCCACAATTGCTTAAATGATCATCGCCAAATTCCACCGTCATCTCCACCACCACAGATCATCCTTTGATCTCCCCTTGAATTGCAACAGGTTCTAGTTTCCTACCTTACTACTGCTGCAATTTAGTTATCCCTATTCGAAAATCCAAAAAACAAAAAAAAAATTCGTTCCTATATTGCTGTAAATTTTCATCGTAAGTTGCTGAAATTTTTCGACGAGAATTCTGTTATCGCAACTTACACCAATTTTCTTGCTGTTACTGTCAAAATTTTCTTGATTAAATTGGACATCCTTGCTGTCATATAAACTGAGATATTGCTATCAATTCCCTCCTTAAATCTTTCAATTTTTTTGTGGAGATTTCGTCGAGAAATCGTTGTTTCTTCGACGATAATTCTGCTCTTACAAGACAACACAATTCTGCAGCAAACTTTCACTGATTTCTATCAAACCTATACATACCTTTAACCCGTCAACAAAAGAGAGATCTTAACATCGCAGATTTGGAGTCATATACTATGGCATCTGAGGAGGCAATCAATACTAAATTTGAAGCCTTTGAGGCACGAATGGAGGATAAGATTCAGACTCTCCTCACCGAATTCAGTTTGGGCCGACCACCAAGCCCGAAGAAATCACATCAAGGAGAGAGCTCTAACCAATCACATCATGCCCAAAGAGATGACTTCCAAGAGAGGGGAGGCTCTATGACCGACCCCAACTATTCGCGCATGAGAGTGGACTTCCCTAGATGGGAAGAAGGAGACCCAATTGGTTGGATCTCGCACGCGGAGCGATATTTTCGATACCATAAAATTGCGGATGCATTCATGGTGGAAATTGCAGCTATACATCTTGAAGGGGATGCCATACAATGGTTTGACTGGTTTGAACACATTTATGGAGTCCTTTCATTGCGACAATTCAAAGAAGGACTACTGATCTGCTTCGGACCAACTTATTATGAGAACATTGACGGACAACTAGCAAAGATCCGACAAACCTCCACCATTCAAGAGTACCAGACCAGGTTTGAAAGGTTATCTAATCAAACTCGTGATTGGTCTGAAAAACAGTTATTGGGGACCTTTATGGAGGGCTTAAAGCCGGAGATCCGGGGAGAAGTTAAGGCGTGACAACCTTACACACTTATGGCAGCCATCTCTTTCGCACGACTTCAAGAGGAGCGATTGAACCATGAAGCCCGGAGGACTAGGATCACTCCACGACCTACAATACTAAATCCCTGAACCCCCTCTACTATCAACCGAGTCCCTGCACCGAAAAGGTTAACAAGAGAAGAACTTTGGGAGTGATCTGCGAAGGGGTTATATTGGCATTGCGACGAGCCATGGAGCCGCGAGCATCGCTGTAAAAAAGGTAGACTTCTTATGATTGAACCAGTAGAAGAAGAGGTCATTGAACATCTAGAAGATAGTCTTGAACATGAAGAATAAGATATGAAAGAAGAGCCATAACTGATCGACATTACGGTACACGCACTAGCCGGCTACTCAAATCCGCAAACGATGAAAGTTGGAGGCCTTCTTAAACAACAGCCGATCATTGTTCTTATCGACACGGGTAGCACTAATAACTTCCTGAATAGTAAGGTTGTTGCTCAGATGGCACTGCATATTGAAGGTTGCAGCAAGTTCGATGTAAAGGTTGTCGACGGCAGAATCCTAAATTGCGACCAAAGATGCCCGCAGGTGAAACTATTACTGCAAGACCAAGAAATTATCACCGATTTCTTCCTCCTACCAATTGATGACTATGAGGCAGTGCTTGGTATAGAATGACTGACTACACTAGGTGATGTCTCTTGGAACTTTTCTAAATTAATTATGAAATTCTATTGTAAGGGCAAACAAATCATCCTACGTGGGAAGCGCGGAAGCAACGTTACCACTATTTCGACCCAACGAATGGAGAAAGTTTTACACAAGGTAAATGGTGGCTTTTTGATGCACTTCCAGCAGCAACTAGAGGGGAAGAAAATAGAAATTGAAGATCAAAATCTTGCCCAATTTCTTACTGAATTTGCCGACATATTTGCTGAACCGCGCGGTCTTCCTCCTTCTCGGCAACATGACCATCGAATTCCAATCCTTCCGGGCAAGCCACTAGCGAACACTCGACCGTACCGATATCCTCACCTCCAGAAAGATGAAATTGAAAAGATAGTAAAGGAGATGCTTGAAACAGGGGTAATTCGGCCAAGTTACAGCCCCTATTCCTCACCGGTGCTACTTGTACGCAAGAAGGACGGAACTTGGCGAATGTGCATCGACTACCGAGTGGCATCACCGTCAAGGACAAATACCCAATACCAGTGGTGGATGAACTTCTTGATGAATTGAAAGGAGCTCGAGTCTTCACAAAGTTGGACCTCCGATCCGGTTACCACCAAATTCGGGTATGTGACAATGACATTCCAAAAACTGCATTTCGCACACATGATGGCCATTATGAATTCTTGGTAATGCCTTTTGGACTCACTAATGCTCCTTCAACCTTTCAAAGTCTCATGAATGATATATTTCGGAGCTTTCTTCATAAATTTGTGTTGGTATTTTTCGATGATATTCTCGTTTACAGCCCTTCTCTTGAGACTCACTTTCAGCATTTACGGATTGTTTTGACGATCCTTCGGGAGAATACTCTTTTTGTTAAGCAACCAAAGTGTAGCTTTCTCCAGCAAAAAGTAGAGTACCTTGGGCAGATAATATCATAAGAAGGAGTGGCGGTAGACCCAACAAAAATTGAGGCAATGCAAGGCTGGCCGAAACCTACAAACGTGAAATTACTACGGGGGTTCCTTGGACTAACGGGCTACTACCGAAAATTTGTTAAAGACTATGGGAAGATAAGTGCACCACTCACTTCTTTGCTGAAAATAGATGCTTTCTAATGGTCGGACAAAGCCTCTGCTGCCTTCGACAAACTTAAAGCAGCCATGACAACGACGTCGGTGATTGCACTACCAGATTTCAATAGACCCTTCATCATTGAGGCCGACGCATCTGGAGTCGGAATTGGAGCTGTTCTTATGCAAAATGGTCGACCACTCGCATACACTAGCAAGGCATTATCTCTCTCCCATCAAAACATGTTAGTATATGATAAGGAGATGCTTGCTATTGTACATGTAGTAACGAGGTGGAGACCCTACTTGATCGGCCGGCGATTTCAAATTAAAATTGACCATAAAAGCCTAAAGTAATTTTTGGAGCAAAAGATATCATCCCCTGAGCAGCAAAAATGGGTAACCAAACTTCTTGGATTTGATTATGAAATTATTTACAAAAAGGGGAAAGAAAATGTTGTTGCAGATGCACTCTCACGGCTACTTGAACAAGCTAAGGTTTCAGCCATCTCCCTTCCTACCACCGGTCTCCTTGATGATATTAGGGAAGAATGGAAGAAGGATCCAAAGATCAGCAACATCATAAAAAAATTGGAGGAGGATCCAAGTGCAATAGCCCACTACACTTGGGATTCGAGGGATCTACGCTACAAAGGTCGCATTATGCTTATACCTGACTCCCCTTGCATCACAATCATCTTGCATGAAATGCACTCCATACCTTTAGCAGGGCACTCTGGATTCCTAAGAACCTACAAAAGAGTGAAGCAAAATTTTTATTGGAGAGGGATGAAAAAAATTATTGCTGAAACTGTGGCAAATCCAGGGAAGCTACAACCACTACCCATACCAGACTCAGTGTGGACTGACATCTCCATGGCCTTCATTGAAGGGCTACCATCTTCCAAATGTAAAAGCACGATTCTCGTGGTGGTTGATCAACTTACGAAATATGCTCATTTTTGTGCTGTGAGAAATCCCTACACTATTGCTAGTATTGCCTAGATTTTCATAGAAAATATTGTTAAACTGCATGGGATGCCAAGGTCCATCGTAAGTGATCGTGACAGGATCTTCACTAGTAAATTTTGGGCCGAGTTATTTCAGTTACAAGGCACCAAACTCAAGATGAGCACAGCGTATCATCCACAAACTGACGGCCAAACAGAGGTGGTAAATAGGTGCTTAGAGATGTACCTCCGGTGTTTCGCTAGCGACCGACCAAAAGAGTGGGCGAAATGGCTTCCCTGGGCCGAATGGTGGTATAATACTACATATCATTCATCTACAAAATGTGCCACTTATGAAGCATTGTATGGTCGACCAACCCTTGTGATTCCAAAGTATGTAATTGGCTCGGCCAAGGTAGATCAAGTTGACCAAGAATTAATTGATAGGGACAAACTCTTACAACTGTTAAAAGATAATCTCTCTACTGCTCAAGCCAGAATGAAGCAGCAAGCCGACACACGACGAAGTGAAAGAGAATTTTCAGTGGGAGATTGGGTTTATCTTCGCCTACAACCATACAAGCAACTCTCTATCAACACTCGAGCCTCCATTAAGCTATCCCCACGTTTTTATGGGTCCTGTCAAATCACAGAGCGTATTGGAGCCGTAGCGTATAGACTTAAATTACCTGAAGATGCCAAAATTCACCCTATCTTCCACGTATCATGCCTAAAGCCCAAGTTGGGAGAACACGAGTCACCCCAGATCCAACTACCCATCACAACTGAGGATGGAGTTATTCAAGCCCAACCACAAGCCATCCTCGATCGCAGGATCTTGAGGACAAGGCTGATTTGAAGAGGGCGGGTCTGTTAGGACTCAAGCTAGGAGAGTCCTAATTGAGGACATTCTATTAGAACTCTAGCTAGGAGAGTCCTAATTGAGAGGGACATTCTATTAGGACTCTAACTAGGAGAGTCCTAATTGAGAGGGACATTCATGTAGGAGGTTGTTTCTTAGAGAAAAATAAGGAGTTGTAAAGGAATAGGAGTCTTGAGTATGAGTCGTATTAGGAGTTGGTTAGAAGTAGGAGTCATGAGTAGGAGTCCTATTAGGAGTTAGGGTTTAGAAGCCCTATAAATAGTCATGTATTCCACCTCTTTTCATAAGCAATAGATGAATCTTTTCTGCAGCCTTTGAGCAGCAACTTGGAGGGAGGAACCCCTATAGAGTTCCAAGGTGGCCGATCCCCTAAATAGATCAATTCCAAATTTAGAATCTGCAAGGGTTCGAACAGCAAACTGAGGTAACAAACAGAAGCTTGGAAAATTTGCTTAGAAGCTATGTTGGCAAGAATATTAAGCAGTGGGATGTCATTCTTCCACAAATTGAGTTTGTCTATAATCGTTCTATGCATCATAGTATTGGTAAGAGCCCTTTTGAGATAGTTTATGGTGCTAATCCTGCTGGTACTTTGGACTTAATCCCTCGTTCTACAACAAAGCAATTTAGTGGAGATGCTGATGAAATAGCTAAGCAGATAAAGAAGTTGCATGAGGGTGTGAAAGCAACCATTGTGAAACAAAATGAGAGGTACATGCAAGCTGCTAACAAAAACAGAAAACATGTGGAGTTTAATGCAGGTGATTTGGTCTGGATTCATCTAAGGAAGGAGAGGTTTCCGCCGGGCAAATTTGGAAAACTGAAACCAAAGGCTGATGGTCCATTCAAGGTGCTTAAGAAAATTGGCAAAAATGCTTATGAGATTGAGCTATATAAAGATTACGGAGTATCCCCAACATTTAATGTGGCTGATTTAAGTCCTTTTTATAATCATGATGACGAAACAAACAAGGACTTGAGGACAAGTCTTTTTCAACTAGGGGAGATTGACACGGGAGTGTCTAATTTGCTACAATCTGTTCATATGGACCATGCTGATAATATCATATTTTTTTCAGCCAATAATATTGCCACATAATCTTCAACTCAGCCTACTCAGATAAGACAGCTCATCAGCATATTCCCTGCACAAAGGAATACATTAATGGAGTTGGTTGGCAACTGTAAAGATGTAACATGGTGCTTTTCTTCATGGCTAAGGAATACATTAATGGGGTTGGTTGGCAACTGTAAGGCACTTAATTTCGAAATTCCCTATGCATGAAGGGTTGTTTCATGCACTAGTATTTATTTTGGGGTTTAGGGCTTAGAAAGGGGTTTAGAAACTGATGATATCTAAGCAAAAGCTCTCTTAGAGAACCCCCTTAAGCTCTGTATCTCTTGGATGCATCCTTGAGTGGTGAGTCTTTTATTTTCTAGTTTTGTATCTTCGTTTAATTTCTGTTAGGTGGTGAACTTTCTGTATCCCATTGCGATTTTAAACTTGGTGGTGAGCTACTTTTCGTTTTTATCAAAGTTGCTTCGTTAGTGCTTCCAGTATCAGTTCATTCCTTGTCTACTATGACGTTTTCTATATCAAAAAAAATTATTCCATCGATGTTATTTGGAAATCTATTCTGCGTTTTACCCTCACCGGTATCAACCCCCCACTTTTTCATTTGGGTACCGATTAAAATCTCCAAGAACAATCCAAGGTATATTGAAACAGCCATTTGCAATATTAGTCAGGTCAGACCAAAGAGTATTTCTTTCTTATAAAAATCTGTTTTAAAGCTGATCTACAAAAAGTCTTTGACTCAGTTAATAGGAACTTTATCTATAAGATGCTCATCGGTATGAACTTCCCTTAGCAATGGGTTAATTGGATTCAATGTTACTTAGAAACTCCAAAGTTTTCAATACTCTTCAACGGCTCACTATTGGTTTTTTTGGGAGCAAGAATGGCATCCGACAAGGCGATCCACTCTCTCCATATATCTTTACTATTGCAATGGAAGGACTTAGCTATATGTTGGAATATGCGGTCTCTGAAGGTAGTATTAAGTTACCCCATGCCGGCCCTATTCATATATCACATATAATCTTTACAAATGATCTTCTTATCTTTCTCCAGAATGATTCAACTTCAGTAAGAAACCTGGCTACTATTCTGAATGATTTTGGTATAGTTTCTAGCCTTCAGTTAAATCATGCGAAAAGTAAAGTCTACATAAGCCCTTGCATTAAGGACAAAGATGTTATTGCACATACTCTAGGGGTTAGTGAGGGAAATCTGTCAGTTACATATCTGGGTCTCCCACTCATATCCATTAGCATTCATAAAACCCACTATCAGCCTATCCTGTAAAAAATAAAGAATAGAATTTCCTTCTGGAAAAATAAGCTTCTTTCAAATGCAGGACGACTTGAACTCATCCGTTCGGTGTTGTACTCTTACTCTATATATTGGTCTAATGCATTTCTTTTGTCTGTTGGACTTCTCCAAGATATTGAACGGTTATTAATTAACTTCTTCTAGAATGGCACAAATTATAAGACAATGCATATGGTAAATTGGGATAGCATCTACAAACCGAAAGATGAAGGGGGGCTGAACTTGAGAAATACTAGAGATTGGAATAAAGCATGTTTGGTAAAGCAATTGTGGGACCTTTTGCAAAACAAATGTTCTTTATGGTCACAATAGGTTTCTACTAGGTATCTTTCAAAAGAATCGATTTGGGAAATTTCAACAAGAACATACCACTCTGCAGCTTGGAAAGGAATTTTAAAGGCAAGAAATTGGCTAATCAAACACATTTCTTACGCAATCTCTACTGAAACTAATACTAATATGTAGTATGATCCTTGGGTTAACGGGAAAAGTATATTTCAATTATATGATGAAATTGAATTGAGAGCTATTCTTTTTGTCTTCCATCTTAAGATGGATGAATTGATCAGTAGCAGAAATAAACCAGGCATTAATAGAGTTAGGATGCCATAAGACCCATATTCTACCAAAAGTTTCATTAGAGTCATTGGTAAATAGTTTTGCGTCCGGCCATATTAAATTCTTTTGAGCTTGGACTCGCGATTGTTTAATTTTCGTTTCCACTAGAATAACAATATCACATGCGGCAGACTTGATTATTATGTTGAGCTCTCGGCATTTCTCAAGCTTATTAAGTCCATGAACATTCCAGTATGTAATCTTCATCAATAATAAACAAATGGAAAAGGTAGTAAGGTATTCATCCTATGACTTTGGATGGAGTGTACCATCCTTTTTCTTATCCTTCGGTTTTGCATTTTCCTCCCGCACAATATCCTTACCTTTTATGGCTTTATTCCTATATTTATTCACTTCATCTACAGCTTGCAGATGTTTAAACTTTAAAATACCTTGAATCATGTGGTCTTGGATGGCAAGGTTTGTTGAAGCACGATATGATTGTTGCGGCACAATATCTTGGTTAGTACTTGTTGGAGCAACCTGGCTAGAGAGGTTTGTTGGGGCATGAGTTTGTTGAGGTAGAATATCCTTGTTAGCGATGTATGTTGCGGCCTAAGTTTGTTGAGGAAGAATATCCTTGCTAGCGAGATTTGTTTGGGCCTGAGTTCGCTAAGACACAAAGTCCCGGTTGGTACAATGAGTGGATATTGGAATTCCTATTGTGGATGGATCCAATGATATTGGAAGAGATGAAGTTCCTGACTTATGCTTCTCCTGTCCACTAATATGATGGGAAATATCTGTTATGGAAGGCTCCAACATAATAGGAAGAGATAAAATTTTTGATTTGTCCTTCTGTTCGCGGTGCTATCCTTTCGAGTTGTAATGCTCGATAGTCTTCGCCACTATCGGTGCTACTGCCATTGGAGGAGACTTGCCTTGTTGCTGAGGCACTTGACGTGGTCGATAGACCTTAGTGATCGGTTTCGGAGTTTGCTGACAGGCTCCATTTGCATGACCAAAAGATAAGCAACGCTGACATCGTTGTGGCTTTCAAGAATATGAGACATGTACCTTCCGGGTGTTCCCATCAAGATCACGATAGAAAACCTCGTTAGAAATATCTTCGTCGAAAGAAACTAGTACACATGCTCGTGCAAATGCTCATCTCGTCTGAGCTGTTGTTGCTTTATCGATGTAGAGTGGCTGTCCTAGAGTGCTGCATAACTTTGAAATAAAACGTCAACTCCAAAGATGTAGAGGAAGGCCTTGAAAGGATACTCATAATGGAATAGATTGTAGGCTATCTAACTCCAAACGGACATCAGGAGACTAGCATAGTAGAATCATTGGATGGCCGCGAATAGTCCAGAATCCTTCGATGACCCATTGAAAATCTTCTTCAGAGTATAGCTTGCAAATAAAGAATCCGTTCTCCAGCATATGAAGATCAATTGATGATATTCCCCATCGAGTTTTGATAAATGAGGATAGTGGGAAATAAGATGTTTTGAGACCTACCACATAGCCAACAATCACCATAGATCATGTCTCAATCAACTCTGCTGAATCAGCAGTCTCGTATACAGCAATCTTCTTATAAGTCTGAACTTCTGGAGTAAAGAATTCCAAGCTTAGATCCGAACTTCCAACCGGAGCCTTGAAGAGGCTAGTCCAAGGCCGAGGGTTACTGGAAATGAAAGCAGATTCCGCGATCTAGAGCGCGACCTGCTTTGATGCTGCTACGTTGAAGGAGTTTCTTTCTCGACAATATTAAGTCGGTAAACATGAGGCAATTAGAATGACCCACGTGGCCTTCCATCGCTATATGTAGGGATTGATTCTTGGTATAGGTTGAGTTGGTCGAATCCCTCAAGACTCACCTATATCATAATTCACTATCTTGCCTATGACATAGAGATGTCACCGGTGACCTAAGGAAATGGTATGCTTGGTCGAGTCCCTCGAGGGTATATCATTGAATTAGACTCATCTTGTAACGATGGTGTTGACTTAACCAAAAATCATGGTTGGTCGAGTCCCTCGAGACCATAGTGATTCAAAGGTCGAACAAGACGAAAATCATAATGAGTTATAGTCGGCAAGAGTTGTCTACCTTTCGGGCTTAGTGTGATTGGTCGAGTCCCTCGAGGTTACCCTAAGATGTTGATTAGATCCCGATCCCCACTAGAAGTTTGTTGGAGACTTTCATTTCACATGTTGAGGGTGTTGCGTGACTTGATAGTAAAATAGTGGGAGCATATTTAGATAGAAATCCATATCTTGATTGTTTATTTTTATAAAAGCTGCATGTTACTTATATCTGCTGCATATTTATTTTTAAAAAATGTCACTTTTAAATCCATTACGTGGCATACTTGATGTCAACCGCCTCACTGGTCCAAATTATACGGATTGGCTCCGCAACTTTAGAATTATTCTCACAGCGGAGAAAATCACGTACGTCCTTAATACAGTGATGCCCATGCTCGAGGACGGGGCAAGCGAGGATGAGATCGCTCGCTACATGAAGTACATTGATAACTCCACTCTTGCTTAGTGTTATATATTAGGCTCCATAACTCTTGAGTTACAGAGACAGCATGAAAAGATGGATGTCGGATCCATTCTCCTATATGTTTGGAAATTGTTTGAGGAATAGGGAAGGACTCAGTGATATGAGATATCTAAGAGCCTCTTCCGCGCTAGGATGATTGTGGGGACACCGGTTCAGAACCATATCCTAAAGATGATTGAGTGGATACAAAATCTCACAAGTCTAGGAATGGTCCTAGAGGATAATCTGTGTGTGGATCTTATGCTTCAGTCCCTACCAGATTCCCTTTCATAGTTCATAATGAAATTTAATATGAACAAGCATAAGGTGACTCTCTCAAAGCTCCTCAATATGTTGAGGGAGACGGAGAGAACTATCAAGAAAGAGAAGCCAGTTCTCTACACTTAGCAATTTTTTTATTCCTTACTCAATCAAGCTGAGCAACCTAGTAACATTCATGTGGAGCCAACTAGAAAACTTGATTCGGATGCCATTTCAATCCTCAATACCCCAATTACGGATGATGAAATTATAAGAGTTGTCTTTAAGTCACCGAAGCACAAAAGCCCTGGTCTAAATGGATTTCCAACTGAATTTTATCAAATTGCATGGTCTATTATTGGAAATGATGTGATTAAGGCTTGCCAACATTTTTTCTCTTCAGGTCATATTCTTAAAGAGATGGATTGTACTTTTATCTCTCTAATTCCTAAGAATGCAAGGGCTGATTCACTAGAGAACTATCGACCCACATCATTATGCAACTTTATTTACAAGATCATCTCCAAAGTGTTGGCAGATAGAATGCAAAAGGTCATATAGAAGATCATTAGTCCAAATCAAGCTGCTTTCATCAAAGGAAGAAGTATACATCATAACATTATGCTTGCTAATGACTTGGTCAAAGATCTGCACTAAAAAACAAGAGGGACGAAAATCTGTTTTAAAGCTGATTTACAGAAAGCTTTTGATTTAGTTAATAGAAAATTTATCTATAAGATGCTCCTCGATATGAACTTCCCACAGCAATGGGTTAATTGGATTCAAAGTTGCTTGGAAACCCCAAAGTTTTCGATACTCTTTAATGGTTCACCTATTGGTTTATTTGGGAGCACGAATAGCATCCGACAAGGTGATCCACTGTCTCCGTATCTATTTACTATTGCGATGGAAGGACTTAGCTGTATGTTGGAACATGCAGTCTTGAATGGTAGCATTAAGGTACCCAATGCTGATTCAACAGAGTTGATTAAGCCATGATCTATGGCGATTGTTGGCTATATGGTAGGTCTCAAAATATCTTATTTCCCACTATCCTCATTTATCAAAACTCGATGGGGAATATCATCATTTGATCTTCATATGCTGGAGAACGGATTCTTTGTTTGCAAGCTATACTCTGAAGAAGATTTGCAATGGGTCATCGAAGGATTCTAGACTATTCACGGCTATCCAATGATTCTACGACGCTGGTCTCCTGATGTTCGTTTGGAGTTAGATAGCCTGCAATCTATTCCATTATGGGTATCCTTTCAAGGCCTTCCTCTACATCTTTGGAGTCGACGTTTTATTGTAAAGTTATGCAGCACTCTGGGACAGCCACTCTACATCGATAAAGCAACAGCAGCTCAGACAAGATTAGCATTTGCACGATCATGTGTACTAGTTTCTTCCCACGAAGATCTTCCTAATGAGGTTTTCTATCGTGATCTTGATGGGAACACTTGGAAGGTACATGTCTCATATTCCTAGAAGCCATAACGATGTTAGCGTTGCTTATCTTTTGGTCATGAAAATGGAGCCTATCAGCAAACTCTGAAACCGATCACTAAGGTCTATCGACGAAGACTATTGAGCATTCTGACTCGAAATGGTAGTAGCACCGATAGCGACGAAGACTATTGAGCATTCTGACTCGAAAGGACAGCATCGTGAACAGAAGGACAAATCCAAAATTTTATCTCTTCCTATTATGTCGGAGCCTTCCATAACATAAGTTTCCCATGGTACTAGTGGACAGGAGAGGCATATGTCTCTTCCAATATCATTGGATCTGTCTACAATAGGAATTCCAATATTCACTCATTGTACCAACCAGGACTTTGTGTCTCAATGAACTCAGGCCCAAACAAATCTCGCTAGCAAGGATATTCTTCCTCAACAAACTCAGGCCGCAACAAACATCGCCAACAAGGATATTCTGCCTCAACAAACTCATGCCCAATAAACCTCTCTAGCTAGGTTGCTCCAACAAGTACTAACCAGGATATTGTGCCGTAACAATCATATCGTGCTTCAACAAACCCTACGAACCAAGACCACATGATTTAAGGTATTTTAAAGTTTAAACATCTGCAAGCTATAGATGAAGTGGATAAATATAGGAATAAAGCCATAAAAGGCAAGGATATTGTACGGGAGGAAAATGCAAAACCGAAGGATAAGAAAAAGGATGGTACACTCCATCTAAAGTCATAGGATGAATACCTTACTACCTTTTCCATTTGTTTATTACTGATGAAGATTACATGCTGGAATGTTCATGGACTTAATAAGCCTGAGAAATGCCGGGAGCTCAACAGAATAATCAAGTCTGCCGCATGTGATATTGTTATTCTAATGGAAACGAAAAATAAACAATCGCGATTCCAAGCTCAAAAGAATTTAATATGGCCGGACGCAGAACTGTTTACTAATGACTCTAATGAAACTTTTGGTAGAATATGGATCTTTGGCAGAATTATAATCAACTTGCTCATTCATATCATTGTTTGATGCAGGTGATGTTAGTGCAACTTTCAATGTTTCTGATTTATCTTTGTTTGATGTAGGTGATGAAGGCGCTGATTCGAGGACGAATCCTTTCAAGGAAAGGGGGAATGATATAAATGAGCAAGTTGATTATAATTCTGTTAAAGACCCTTTAATTATTCATCGAAGACCAATGACAAGAGCGAAAACTAAAAGGATGAAAGAAGCCTTAACTTGTTTATTAGAATGCATTTGGAAGGAACAAGCTAGTCAAAACTTGGTCAAGGTTCTATGGATATAAGAAGAGCCTAAAATAATCAACCTAATTTAAATAAGTCAACATTATGAAGAGAAAGTCCAACCTTGAGAGAAGGATGAATTTTGAGCCATCTTTGAATAATAAAGGTCATTAAGCCATATTGGACCATATTAGGAATTGTGGGCTTATTCATGAATAATTATTCAAAACAATTTAATGTAGATTCATGAGTAATCTACATTCATGCATTAGGAATATGAATGTCATTTAATATATTCATTCCCTTTATACTTGGCCTTTGTACTATATAAACAAGGCTGACTCTCTTTGTAAGGGGTAGAAAATTGAGAAGTGTATTCAACTTACAACACCGGTGAGTATTTTGTTTTTAAATTCTTGCATGAACTTTGGAACTTATCAAGAATTTTTGTTTGTGGCGTTCAAAACCTAAAAATCTTTGTTTTTTCCTTTCAACTTATCAAGCTTCTTAGTTTGTGGCATTTTAAGGGAATTAAAGTACTATTCTAATTACTTCATCAAATTTTCATTGATTATGTGATTAGAATATTTTTCCTAAATTCAATCTTGAACGATCCATCTTGTTTCAATTCGTTGGAGGGGGTTAATTTGCATTTCATATGTATCATAGCTCTTTAGCTATTGGGGTATATGGTTGCTAAGTTGAAGATTTCCATCACAAACCTATAAGTCTGGTATTAAAGAGTGGAGCACACATGCATGACATCCTTGGTGTCTCAAGTCTAAGGACCAGATATACCATTAGGACTACGGAATCGCTGTTTAACAATAAGGTATCATCAACCATCCAGCATTCCATAAGCGGATCAATTAGTGAACTTATTCTCCAATGAGCACCTGTACTGTATCCCTAGTGTCCCTACACGAGTAGCTATGAGACCAGCTGCATCCATCATATGGACTGGTATACAGCACACCAGTCTGTCCGGTTATCACGATGTCCCTCTCGAGTAACCTATGACCGGGATTATTTAGGATATGTATTTAAAGGTAAATCGATCTCATTTTCATGATCTCATCACGATCCGATTCCCATTGCACAAATCCAAGGACATCACAATATATATATGCATATATGCAATAGTTATAAAGTGATATATGTCAAAATATAATAAGCAAAAAGATTTTGTATCAAGTCACACATGCCATCACTCACGTGATTGGCTTGCTAGGCACCTATGACTAGCATATTGGATATCCAATAACACCCTGAATTATTGGATCCCATGGACGAGATCCAACAAAAGCCCATAAGAGATTATTGGATAGAGATCTACTAATCTAAGAGACTTTGGGTAGTTGGATGAAGATCCAATACCCAATAGGGGAGATCCATTATGGTTAAGTTGACAAGGGACCTCTATAAATAGGAGGGATTCAATGGTTTATAGGCTAGAGTCTTTGCTTGCCTTTTCTATTCCCCTCCCCCTCTCTACCTTAAAGCAGGCCTAGAGTTTTGAAGAGTATCGTCACAGCCCTGCTGTGTGGATCACCACTAGACAGGAGGGCGCTTGACCTCCTTCACCCTCTCCTAGAGATCTGTAAGGATTCAGGGATATATGATCTCCCTAGGTAACATAATATTTACTATACGCGGTTTTCTATTTCAAGGATTTTGTGCACCAATCTTTGCACGACGATGAATATGTCTTTGGGAATAGGGGATTTTGTCTTCTGTTCTTTCGTTGCGCATGTGATGTCGCCCCCAAAGATTTTCCAACATATGGTCCATATTAGAGGAGAGGATATTGAGGATATTGATCCTTAGACCTACGATGAGGCTATTATGAGTATAGACTCTAGGAAGTGGCAAGAAGCCATAAATTCTGAGATAGATTCCATGTACTCCATCATGGTTTGGAACCAAGCTAATACACCCGAGGGTATTGTACCCATCAATTGCAAGTAGATATTCAAGAAGAAGATCAGAATAGATGAAAAGGTAGAGACCTATAAAGTAAGGCTAGTGGCTAAGGGGTATCATTAGAGGCAAGGTGTTGATTTTGAAAAAACCTTCTCACTTATAGCAATGCTAAGATTCATCCAAATTCTATTGGTTATTGCAGCATACTAAGATTATAAGATCTAGCAAATAGACATGAAAATCTCGTTCCTCAATGGTAACCTCAAGAAGGAGGTATATATGATACAACCTGAGGGATTAATGTCCAAGGACTACCCAGATAAGGTGTATAGATTGCTTAGCTCCATTTATGAACTAAAGCAAGCTTCTCGAAGTTGGAACATAGGATTTGATGAAGCAATCAAATCTTATAACTTCATTTAGAACAAAGACGCGCCTTGTGTATACTGTTGAATCTTAGATTTTGATAATAAAATCAATTGATGGGTTAATTGATCTAATCCATATTATTGAGTTAAGTGTGCAGGATTAACTACGATAACCAGAAAACACAAAGCAAGAATACCGGAGTCAAGTTCGATGGATGTTTAAGAGTCCGAAGAATCGTCGGAGATGCTGCCGGAACCAACCGAGAAGAAATCGGGAACCTGTCAGAATTTTTGGAAGTTCGCCGAAGAGATCGTCGGAGGTTCACGGAGATCACCGAGAAGGCTCGGCTACTCGTTAAAGTCATCACAAGATCGGGAGCTTGCTGGGAGTCCGTCGGAAGAAGTTTGTCGGAAAGCTCGCCGGAACAAGACTCGACGTTCGCGGTTGAAAACTTGCTTAGGATGTTTTTAGTTATGTAGTTCACTTGTAATTAAGATTAGGATTAAGAGATAATCCTATATCCTGGTTAGGGGCCAACTGGGCCAAAATTAGACTTGGTTTGGGCTAAATTTGAAGCCCAACCAGTGAACCGAAGGGTTTGGCGGTGGCACCGCAAGACTGGGCGGTTGCACCGCCCAGCACTGTCAGTATCTGACACTGATAGGCGGTGGCACCGCCACTGACAGGCGGTGGCACCGCCAGCATCGGGAACCCAAAGAGAATTTAAATTTTGGAGCCCAAATTTGAATCCTCTTGGGGCCTATAAATACCCCTCAAATCTCAGTTGAGATTACAACTTTTTGAGAAGCAATTGATTGAGAGAAAGGTCTTAGAAAAGTCTTTGCTAGTCTTGTTTTCAATTTGATAGTGTTCACCTCCTTAGGGGTATTTATCCTTCCCCTTCAAGAGATTTGCTAGTGGAAGGTGGGAGCCTCATCGAAGAGGGGCCTCGCAAGTGGATGTAGGTCATTTGACCGAACCACTGTAAAATCGACGTGATCTCTGGTTTGCATTTGCTTATTATCATTTATATTACTGCAAACCATTTGCACTTTAATGCTCTACTTCTTTGTCTCCGTCTTACTTATCCCTTCAAGTTAAAACGCAATCGAATCGGTTTCAAATTTTTTAAATCATTGCTTTTATCGTACGAAGGTTCTGAAAGTGTTTAAATTGTCAAAAGTTTATCGCACTTTACCGTTGTACTAATTCACCCCCCCCCCCCCTCTTAGTGCCGCTCCGATCCTAACAATTGGTATCAGAGCTAGGCTCACTCTCATTTGGTTTGATACCCAAGAGAGATGACTTACTCCGGCATACATGAGGGTCATTCTATCACACGTCCACCCTTGTTTAATGGGTCGGATTATACTTATTGGAAGACTCGTATAAGGATCTTCCTCATTTCTATGGATTTCGAGCTTTGGACTATTGTTGAAAATGGATTTCAAAAATCTTCTCTTCCGATGAGCGAATGGAATGAATCGGAGAAGAAGGTTTTTGCTTTAAACGCAAAGGCTATGAATGCCTTGTTTTGTGCACTAGACAAAAATGAATTTAATCGTATTTTAATTTGTGATTCGACTTTTGATATTTGGAGAACTCTTGAGGTCACTCATGAAGGCACTAGCCGAGTGAAAGAGTCCAAAATCAACATCCTTGTGCACTCTTACGAACTTTTCCGAATGAAACCAAGTGAGTCCATCGGAGACATGTACACCCGGTTCACGGATGTCATCAATGGACTCAAAGCTCTTGGTAAAGATTTTACTAACTTTGAACTAGTAACTAAAATCTTAAGATCCCTCCCTAAAAGTTGGGATCCAAAAGTTACGGCAATTCAAGAGGCCAAAGACCTTAAAACATTCCCTTTTGAAGAACTTATTGGGTCTCTAATGACCTATGAAATGAAATGTCAAGCTCATGACGAGCTTAAGAACCCCCTTCCAAAGAACAGGAAGGATATGACACTCACATCACAAGAAGACCACTTGAAAGGAACATCAAGTGATAAGGACAGTGACAATGACATTGCACTTTTGAATCAAAAATTTAAAAAATATTTACGAAAGAACAAATTTAAAAATAATATAAAAAATAAATTTCAACACAAGAAGGACTAAGTAATTTGCTATGAGTGCAAAAAATCGGGACACTACAAGAACGATTGTCCTCAAGCCAAAAAGAGAACATCAAAGAAGAAGGCGCTCAAGGCAACGTGGGATGATTCAAGCACGTTCGAAGAAGAGGAGTCCAACACCGAGCAAGTTGCTCATTGCGCCCTAATGGCCATCGGAGAAGAGGTAACGGATTTAATTAATGCAGATTTACCTTATCATGAATTATTAAATGCTTTCCATGAGTTATTTGATGAATGTAAGACAATTAGTAGAAAATACAAATTGCTAAAAAAGAAGCATGATAGTCTCACTTGTGATATCGATAAATTAAAAATTGAATATCATGATAGTTTAGCTCAATGTATAAAATGCCATGTTCTAGAATCTCTCCAAAAGGAGAACTTGCTACTTAAAGACACCTTGAAGAAATTCGAGGTTGGTAGGAAATCTTTGAACATGATCCTTACAAATAAGGGTCACGTTCCTAAAAGAAGTGGAATCGGATTTGTGAGAAGTCCTCACCAAAATCCAACCACTTTCATTAAAGGCCCCGTCTTACATGTTCGGCACCAAAGCAATTGTAACTTTTATTGCAAATATGGACATAAAACTTATAAATGTCCATTCAAGAAAATTAGTCCGAACAAACTAATTTGGGTTCCTAAAGGAACCATGATCAATTCTATGCAATATGATGAACAAGTTTTTAAGGCACCCAAAAGAAAATGGGTACCTAAAAATAATCCCTTATTGTAGAAACATACACCATCACAAGCTAGGAGCAAGAGATGGTATCTAGATAGTGGATGCTCAAGACATATGACTGGAGATAGTGGATGCTCACTAGCAAAGAAGAAGGGTACGTCACCTTCGGAGACAACAACCAAGGCAAAATCATTGGCAAGAGAACCATAGGTAACAAATTAAAATTTTCTATTGATGATGTTTTACTAGTTGATGGATTGAAACATAATCTCTTGAGTACTAGTCAATTATGCGATAAAGGTTATATCGTTAGATTTGAATCAAATGTGTGTATTATTGAAAAACCAAACCATAACATAACTATGATTGCATTAAAACAAAATAATGTCTACACCATCAACCTTGATGAACTAAGTAATGAAATGTGCTTCTCCGCTTTAAATGATGATGCTTGGCTTTGGCATAGGAGACTAGGCCATGCAAGCATCAAACTAATATCTAAGATCTCATCTAGAGAATTAGTGCGAGGAATTCCAAATATAAAGTTTATTAAGGACAAAGTATACGATGCATGTCAACTAGGTAAACAAATAAAAACTAGTTTCAAATCAAAAACTCAAATTAGCACCACTAGACCATTACAATTGATTCATTTGGACTTATTTGGAGCAATTGACACGACAAGTCTAGGAGGAAGCAAATATGCGTTTGTAATTGTGGATGACTATACTAGATACACTTGGACCTATTTCTTAGCTCACAAAAGTGATTGTTTCAAGTGTTTCTCTAAATTTTGTAAACTCACTCAAAACGAAAAAGGTTTTATGATTTCATCAATTCGGAGTGATCACGGTGGCAAATTTCAAAACCGTGACTTTCAAAATTTTTGTGAAGTTAATGGATACAATCACAACTTCTCCACTCCTAGGAATCCCCAACAAAATGGAGTAGTTGAAAGAAAAAATAGAAACCTACACAAATGGCAAGAACGATGTTAAATGAACATAGTCTACCCAAGTATTTTTGGGCCGAAGCCGTAAATATGGCTTGCTACATCATGAATAGGGTCCAAATAAGACCATCTCTATCAAAAACTCCATATGAATTATGGAATAACAAAAAACCAAATATTTCCTATTTTAAAGTTTTCGGTTGTAAATGCTTTATTTTGAATGAAAAGGATGCCTTAGGAAAATTTGATGCTAAATCCAATAAAGGCATCTTTCTTGGTTACTCTTTCGTTTCTAAGGCTTTTCGGGTTTTTAACAAAAGAACCTTAGTAATAGAAGAGTCTATTCATGTAGTTTTTAATGAAATTTCTAATTTAAAGAAAAATAATTTTGATGATGATCTTGGTTTTGATAATTTGAATTTAAATGAACCCCCTCCTCAAAATAGCAACTTGGATGCACCTTCTTCCGAAATTTCCTTACCTAAGGAATGGAAGTATATAGATGCTCATCCAAAGGAACTAATTCTAGGAGATACATCAAAAGGGGTTCAAACTCATTCCTCTTTCAAGAATTTTTGTGCTAACGCCGCCTTCCTTTCTCAAATCGAACCTAAATGCATTGACGAAGCCATAAAAGATGATTTTTGGGTTATTGCAATGCAAGAGGAATTGAATCAATTTGAGAGGAATAAGGTATCGAAGCTTGTTCCTAGACCTAGTGACCATTTAGTCATTGCTACTAAATGGGTCTTTAGAAACAAGCAAGACGAAAATGGTATCGTGGTTAGAAACAAGGCTAGATTAGTGGCCAAAGGTTTCAACCAAGAAGAAGGTATCAATTACGAAGAAACCTTCGCTCCCGTGGCTCGATTAGAAGCCATAAGGATGCTCCTTGCCTATGCTAGTAGTAATAATTTTAAACTATTTCAAATGGATGTCAAAAGTGCTTTCTTGAATGGTTTTATTTCCGAAGAAGTATATGTCGAACAACCTCCCGGATTTGAAAATTCTCTTTTTCCTAATCATATATTCAAATTGACTAAGGCTCTCTATGGCTTGAAACAAGCTCCTAGAGCTTGGTATGAAAGGCTTAGTTCCTTTCTTATTTTAAATAATTTTACCAAAGGCAAGGTTGATACTACATTGTTTATTAAATATTTAAAAAATAATTTTCTTATTGTGCAAATTTATGTTGACGATATTATTTTTGGCTCTTCGGATGAATCACTATGTGAATCATTTGCCAAATGTATGAGTCATGAATTTGAAATGAGTTTAATGGGTGAATTAACTTTCTTTTTAGGATTACAAATCAAACAACTTAGTGATGGTATATTTCTTAACCAATCTAAATATACATTACAACTGTTAAAACGATTTAACATGGATAATTCAAAAGCAATAAACACCCCTATGAGTACCGCGACTAAGTTAGATATGGATGAAAATAGTGAAAATTTCGATCAAAAAACATATAGGGGAATGATAGGTAGTCTACTCTATCTCACCGCGACTAGACCGGATATTATTTTTAGTGTAGGACTTTGCGCTAGGTTTCAATCAAATCCTAAATTATCTCATCTTAAAAGTGTTAAAAGAATATTTAGGTATCTTAAAGGAACTCCAAATCTAGGATTGTGGTATCGAAAATCTGAAAATTTCGATTTAATAGCTTATGCAGATGCCGATTTTGGCAGATGCAGGATAGATAGAAAAAGTACATCCGGAACATGCCAATTTTTAGGACATGCACTTGTTTCTTGGACTTCCAAGAAACAAAATTCAGTTGCACTATCTACGGCGGAAGCCGAATACTTTGCTGCAAGTGCATGCTGTGCACAAGTTGTTTGGATGAAAAATACATTAGAAGACTATGGAATTCACTTCAAAAATGTTCCCATAAAATGTGATAATACTAGTGCCATATGTCTCACCAAAAATCTAATTCAGCACTCTAGAACTAAGCACATCGACGTTAGGCATCATTTCATACGCGATCATGTTCTTAACAATAATGTTGTTCTAGAATTCATTGATACAAAGCATCAATTAGCAGATATATTTACAAAAGCTTTGAATGAAGACCAATTTGAATTCATTATAAGGGAATTAGGTATGTTAAATTGTCCCTAAGAATAAACTTGTTTGAATGGATTTTTCGTAAAGTTTTTCATCCTCTCTCCGTTCCTCGGTGAATTTGATCCTTCTCTTTCGATTCTAAATGACACGTTAAATTACCTTATCTTATCTTGAGTCAAACACCGCTCCTATCTGATCAAAATTAATGACATTTTGTGAATCTCGAAATTGATTTTGATGGCTTGATTATGACTTTCAAGTTGACGATTTGAATTTCAATGAGTTTGTATTCGAATTATGATGTTGACTTATTGGAGTTACTACTTGAATATTTTTTTTTTTTTCCAAATCTCTTCCATGTACACCTACAATTTTTGTTATTTATAGAAAGAAGAGATTTGATAAAATGGATGAATGTTGAATTTTCCTTTAAGATGAACTCTGTGTAGATATTTTAGCATACTTAATTTTGAATGATAAATTTTTGTATGATCAATGCTGAATTCCTAATGTTAAAATCACAAATTATGTTAAAGTTGTTAGGATCAAGAGCACTAAGAGTGTTAGGATCAAGAGCACAAAGAGGGGGGGGGGTGAATTAGTGCAGCGGAAAACTTTCTGCGATTAAAATGAAACTGCGTTCGAACGATAAAAACGATTTCTGTGTGAAAGCTGATTCTAAGCAAGATGATGTTAAAGTCAATCTATGAAGACAGTTTGCAGCTATGATGAAAACCAGAATATAGGTGCAAACTGAAATACGACATTCGTACGAAGAAACTGATTTACGTCAAAATGTTGATTCGTAAATCACTTGATTAGGCAAGATGCAGTTTAAGCAAGAGTATAAAGGTAGTTTGCAGTTATGGTAGAGCTCAAAACGTAAACACAATCTGAAATATGATGATCATATAAAAAAACAGATTTACGTCTAAATGCTGATTCAGAAAGTGAAAGGCTTGAAACCCGATCGTATATGCGCAGAAAGCAGTAAGCTTCAGAGGAGGTTTGCAGTAAAGATAATATGCTCAAAGTAAATGTAAACCGAGATTTAGAGTGGTTCGGTCAATCTTGACCTACTCCACTTTTGGCTTCCTCCACCGACGAGGTCACCGACGTCAACTAGAGGCCTTCCTTAATAGGCGAAGGCCAACCACCCTTTTACAGTTTCACTCCTTTTGACGGGCTTAGGAGACAACCCTTACAGAAATTTTCTCTCCTCTATTTACAACTCAAAACTTGGAAGAACAGAGGGAGAAGAACTTTTGGCCTTTACAACAATTTTGAGCTCTAAAAATCACAGAAAGGGTCAAGATTTCGGTGTTAGTTCATACCCTTTCAGTGCTGAATGGGTGGGGTATTTATAGGCCCCAACCCAGTTCAAATTTGGAGCTCAAAACTGTCAATTCCCGAAATTCTGGGATCAAGCGGTTGCACCTCCTGACTGGAGCGGTTGCACTGCCTGGCAGAGCTCGAAGACTGAGCCTCTGGGCGGTGCTACCTCCTGTCAGGGGCGGTTGCACCTCCTGACAGAGCTCGAAGACCGAGCTCAGGCGGTTGCACCTCCTGACTGAGGCGATTGCACCGCCTAGCAGAGCTCGAAGACTGAGCTCAGGCGATGCTACCTCCTGTCAGGGGAGGTTGCACCGCCTAGTCTCGCTCGGAGACTGAGCCCCAAGCGGTGCCACCGCTTGGCTGGGGCTGTTGCACCTCCCAGTCTCGCTCGGAGACTGAGCCCAGGCGGTGCAACCTCCTACCTTGGGCGGTTCAACCGCTTGGCAGAAACCAGGTTCCGAATGGGTTGATCCATTCGGCCCAATTTGGGTTTTTCAGGGGCCCAATTGCCCCAAGATTAAGTTAATGGGATCACTTCACATTTCCAACTTAATCAATGTGCTAACTACAATTTTTCCTAAGACATTTACTGCAACTTGCTCCGGTGCGTCAATCGCTTCTTCTGGCGAGCTTCCGGCGAACTTCCGTCGATCATCCGATGAACCCTCGGTGATGCTCCTGCGGACTTCCGGCAAACTCCTGGACTTGCGACGATTCACTTGGCGAGTTCCGAAGAGCTTCTTTGGCATGCTTATGGACTTCTCGGATTTGTTCCCGTAGAACCTCCGACGACTGTCCGAACTTCCGTCGAACTCTCGAACTCCCAACTTGATCATTGTCTTGACTCCGGCGCAACTCCTGCTGCATGTCTTACTTTCATCGTAGTTAATCCTACACATTTAAACAAAACTTCGATCGAGACAATTAATCCTAAGCAATTAACCAAGTTGTCCAGCATGTCGTTGGTCCCTCGACGCTTCGTCCGATTCTTCGGCGCATCGTCCTTTCCTGCGGCCTATTGCCCAATCGGCCAGTTGGCTCCGCAACTCCGATATCCTTGGCACAATACCCGCTCTTCTTGGCCCGATGCCCGACTCCACGGCCCGAAGCCTTCTGTCAATACGTCGACCGATCTACCGGCCCGACGTCCAATCTTCTAACATGTTCCTCCGGCACAACATGATTTTCCTACTTTAATTGTCTCATCCTGATCGAGGCATCCTGCGTCACTCAAAACGCAGATTAAATCATAAACATATATCAAGTAGTTTCATCATCAAAATACGAGATTTGAACAATCTCTCCCTTTTTTATGATGACAACCACTTGATGACGGAGTTAAACTTAACTCCCGGAGTTTAAACAAACTCCCCCTATCAATATGTCATATTGATAAAACCTTGAATTCATACTGAATTCAAGTCATTGCAATATTCATCATGAATACTTGCGACATGTCATCATGAACTTATGCATAAACTTATGCATAACATCATACTTCTCCCCCTTTGTCATCAACAAAAAGGAGAAGTACCACAATCAAGCATTTGTGATATTGGTTCAACTCATTGCTTGAAAAACATAATATCATGTTTTATCATCATGCAAGTTTGCTATTATCAAATATCAACATGTAAAATTGCGATATAAGCTTTTGATATCATAACGCAAACATTTCAAGTGTTTATCAATTGTAGCATTTCATCACATGGTAAGATATCAACGCGTAAAATTACGATACAAGTTCTTGACATCTTAACACATGATGCAGACATGGCATAATGCAAATTTGGCAATCATAGCATCAGTGTTCATAGCATCAATTCATATATTTCTCCCCCTTTGTCGTCAACAAAAAGGAGAACGATATAAGCAAATTTTAAATATAAGTGCGATGCCATAAGCAAGTTCATGTCATTTTTCAACAAAAAGTGATAAGATACCAAATATTCAAACATTTCAAGGAAAACATGACATGGAGATAGCTTTGAAAACTTCTTCCATTTTATTTGTTATTTTCTTTTTGCATGATGGAGGAAAGCTATTTCTGAGCTTACTCGAATGAAGTTAAAATCGATAAGATATTAAAGCACACTTCATTTTTACAAGTATCAAGATATGTATCAAATCCTTGTACGTAAAAATGACTTCCTTTTTCAAGAAGGAATTTATAAGCAGGAATCATTTCATCAAATCCATTTCTCAAAACAAAATATTATTCACATGATAAGTGTATAAGAGATGTATTTGCTGATTGATTCCATATGTCAAAAATTAATGATATGAATTAAACTTGATATGACATATGCTTATTAAGTCTGGAAGAGGATAATTCGAAAATCCAATTATTGTTAGGATACCAATTGTTAGGATACCAATAGTTAAGAGAATCCGAAAATGAAATTTGACACTTTCTTGCATTCGGACAAGGTTTCGCTATAGATTTTCAATTACAATCATGAAGGTAAAGCATGCTTGTATTCAAGCACATAATTTCCAACATGTAATTGTGTAAAATCATCATGGCAATCGAGTGATTTGATCATTCCACCAAGAAAGTCCAAAAATTAATTTTAACAAGTTCAATCATTCGGACATATTTTTGCCATAGTTTTTCAAATACAATCATGAAGATAAGACATGCTCATCATCATGGTAGTACGATAGCAAGTTTACAATATACAAGCTAGCAAAATTTTTTAACATTTTAAGACACGCAAGCTAGCAATTTTCTCTTTGAGATATGCACATTAGTAACTCTTTCTCCCCCTATGTCATTGGCAAAAAGAAGGGAAGACCCTTTACGTTGATTTCTAAATTATGACAAAGGTAAATAGCATTAATGAAAATTCAAGTCTTGAATGTCAAAAAAATTATTTTATCATTAATATTTCATCATTGCATGCATCATTATCATCATATATATTTTTAAAACATATAAAATCATTATTATATGATTCCAAATCATCATTCCTATTATTTCAATCATTGTTTCAATCATCTTTATAGCTTATCATGCACAATATGTCAAACCATCTAACATAATACAAACATTTATTTTCAAAGTATTTATCACTATTTTCATGTATGATAATAAAGTGTTCATGATACCGAACATTAAAACAATATTTTTTAAGTATCTATCACTTCATTTTGATCATGATACCAAACATTCATCATTTAGAGCATTCATGACATTAAATCAATATTTATAATACTTCATTTTAGCAACAACTCATTGTTAGGATCGGAGCGGCACTAAGAGGGGGGGGTGAATTAGTGCAGCGGATTAAAACTTCGGTTTTAGAAAAATCTTTCATACGATAAGAACGGAACTTGAAAAGCTTAACTTGAAAGCGTATTCTTAAAGTTGCGCAGCAAGGGTAATAAGGAACTAAAGCAGTAAGAAGGTTTGCAGTAATGTAAATGGCAATAATGAAATGCAAACCAGAGATTACGCCGATTTTGGCCACTAATCTAGCCTTGTTTCTAACCACGATACTATTTTCGTCTTGCTTGTTTCTAAAGACCCACACTAACCTATGACTAAGTGGTCACTTGGTCTAGGAACAAGCTTCCATACCTCATTCCTCTCAAATTGGTTCAATTCTTCTTGCATTGCAATGACCCAAAAATCATCTTTTAAGGCTTCGTCAATGCATTTAGGTTCAATTTGAGAAAGGAAAGCGGCGTTAGCACAAAAATTCTTGAAAGAAGAACGAGTTTGAACCCCTTTTGTTGTATCTCCTATAATTAGCTCCTTTGGATGAGCATCTACATACTTCCATTCTTTGGGTAAAGAAATTTCGGAAGAAGATGCATTCAAATGGCTATTTTGAGGAGGAGGTTCATTTAAATTCAGATTATCAAAACCAAGATCATCATCAAAATCATTTTTCTTTAAATCAGAAATTTCATTAAAAACTACATGAATAGACTCTTCTATTACTAAGGTCCTTTTGTTAAAGACACGAAAGGCCTTAGAAACGGAGGAGTAACCAATAAAAATGCCTTCATCGGATTTAGCATCAAATTTACCTAGGGCATCCTTTCATTTAAAATGAAGCATTTACAACCAAAAACTTTAAAATAAGAAATATTTGGTTTTTTGTTATTCCATAATTCATAGGGAGTTTTTGATAGAGATGGTCTTATTAGGACCCTATTCATGATGTAACAAGCCGTATTTACGGCTTCGGCCCAAAAATATTTGGGTAAACTATGTTCATTTAACATAGTTCTTGCCATTTCTTGTAGGTTTCTATTTTTCCTTTCAACTACTCCATTTTGTTGAAGATTTCTTGGAGTTGAGAAGTTGTGATTGTACCCATTAACTTCGCAAAAATTTTGAAAGTCACGGTTTTGGAATTCACCACCGTGATCACTCCGAATTGATGAAATCAGTAAGCCTTTTTCGTTTTGAGTGAGTTTACAAAATTTAGAGAAACACTTGAAGCAATCACTTTTGTGAGCTAAGAAATAGGTCCAAGTGTATCTAGAGTAGTCATCCACAATCACAAAAGCATATTTGCTTCCACCTAGACTTGTTGTATCAATTGGTCCAAATAAGTCCAAATGGATCAATTGTAATGGTCTAGTGGTGCTAATTTGATTTTTTGGTTTGAAGCTTGTTTTTATTTGTTTGCCTAGTTGACATGCATCGCATACCTTATCCTTAATAAACTTCATATTCGGAATCCCTCATACTAATTCTTGAGATGAGATTTTAGATATTGTTTTCATGCTTGCATGACCTAATCTCCTATGCCAAAGCCAAGCATCATCATTTATGACGGAGAAACACATTTCATTACTTAGTTCATCAAGATTGATGGTATAGACATTATTTTGTTTTAAAGCAATCATAGTCATGTTATGATTTGGTTTTTCAATAATGCACATATTTGATTCAAATCTAACGATATAACCTTTATCGCATAGTTGACTAATACTCAAGAGATTATGTTTCAATCCATCAACTAGTAAAACATCATCAATGGAAAAACTAAATTTGTTACCAATAGTTCCCTTGCCAATGATTTTGCCTTTGTTGTTGTCTCCGAAGGTGGCGTACCCTTCTTCTTTGCTAGTGAGCATAGAGAAATAAGATGGATCTCCAGTCATATGTCTTAAGCATCCACTATCGAGATACCATCTCTTACTCCTAGCTTGTGGGTTTGTCTACAAAAGAGGATGATTTTTAGGTACCCATTTGATTTTGGGTGCCTAAAAAATTGACCCACTAACCTTGTTATTTATTTTTGAATCCTTTATAGTTCCTTTAGGAACCCATATTAATTTTTGTGAACTAATTTTCCTAAATGGACATTTGTAGGCAATATGTCCGGATTTGCAACAGAAGTTGCATTTCATATAAGAGGAAACATGTAATGTAGGTCCTTTTATGAAAGTGGTAGGATTTTGATGTAATCCTTTTACAAATCCAATTCCATTTCTATTTGCGATGTGACCCTTGTGTGCAAGGATCATATCTAATCCTTTGCTACCAACCTTAAACTTGTTTAAGGTTTCCTTAAGAAGCAAATTTTCATTTTTTATTGCTTCTAAATGCTCACACTTAGAGCATGGAGGAGTTTGAAGACTATCAAACTTATCTTGTAGCAAAGCATGCTCTTTCTTTAAGATACTTAACTTCTTGCTAACAGTTCTACATTCATCAAATAATTCATGAAAAGCGATAGAGAGTTCTTCAAAAGATAAATCTTCATTAAATAAATCACATACCTCTTCTCCTAAAGCCATTAGCGCGTAATGAGCAACTTGCTCGGTGTTGGACTCCTCTTCTTCGGACGCGTTTGAATCATCCCATGTTGCCTTGAGTGCCTTCTTCTTTGATGTCCTCTTTTTGGCTTGAGGACAATCGTTCTTGTAGTGTCCCGGTTTTTTGCATTCATAGCAAATCACTTGGTCCTTCTTTTGTTCAAATTTATTTTTTATATTATTTTTAAATTTATTCTTTCTTAAATATTTTTTAAATTTTTGAGTCAAAAGTGCAATGTCATTGTCACTGTCCTCATCACTTGATGTTCCTTTCAAGTGGTCTTCTTGTGATTTGAGTGTCATATCCTTCCTGTTCTTTGGAAGGGGGTTCTCGAGCTCCTCATGAGCTTGACATGTCATTTCGTAGGTCATTAGAGACCCAATGAGTTCTTCAAGAGGGAATGCTTTAAGGTCTTTGGCCTCTTGAATGGCCGTAACTTTTGGATCCCAACTTTTAGGGAGGGATCTTAAGATTTTAGTTACTAGTTCAAAGTTAGTAAAATCTTTACCAAAAGCTTTGAGTCCATTGATGACATCCGTAAACCGGGTGTACATGTCTCCGATGGACTCACTTGGTTTCATTCGGAAAAGTTTGTAAGAGTTGACAAGGATGTTGATTTTGGACTCTTTCACTCGGCTAGTGCTTTCATGAGTGACCTCAAGAGTTCTCCAAATATCAAAAGCCGAATCACACATTAAAACACGATTAAATTCGTTTTTGTCTAATGCACAAAACAAGGCATTCATAGCCTTTGCATTTAAAGAAAAAACCTTCTTCTCCGATTCATTCCATTCGCTCATCGGAAGAGAAGATTTTTGAAATCCATTCTCAACAATAGACCAAAGCTCAAAGTCCATAGAAATGAGGAAGATCCTCATGCGAGTCTTCCAATATGTGTAATCCGACCCATTAAACAAAGGTGGTCGTGCAATAGAATGGCCCTCTTGCATGCCGGAATAAGCCATCTCTCTTGGGTATTAAACCAAATATGAGAGATAACCTTGCTCTGATACCACTTGTTAGGATCGGAGCGGCACTAAGAGGGGGGGGTGAATTAGTGCAGCGGATTAAAACTTCAGTTTTAGAAAAATCTTTCGTATGATAAGAACGGAACTTGAAAAGCTTAACTTGAAAGCGTATTCTTAAAGTTGCGCAGCAAGGGTAATAAGGAACTAAAGCAGTAAGAAGGTTTGCAGTAATGTAAATGGCAATAATGAAATGCAAACTAGAGATTACGCCGATTTTAGAGTGGTTCGGTCAAATGACCTACATCCACTTGCGAGGCCCCTCTTTAATGAGGCTCCCACCTTCCACTAGCAAATCTCTTGAAATGGAAGGGTAAACACCCCTCTTACAACCTTTTACAAGCAGTTCAACCTCTTACAAATTTTCAATAAGAAAGGAGGAGAACTCTCTAGCAAATTGAAAACAAGACTTGCTAAGAATTTCTAAGACTTTTCTCTCAATCAAATGCTTCTCAAAAGTTGTAATCTCAGCTGAGATTTGAGGGGTATTTATAGGGCTCAAGAGGATTCAAATTTGGGCTCCAAAATTTGAATTCTCTTTGGGTTCCCGATGTTGGAGGTGCCACCGCCCAGCTCTCGGGTGCTGGGCGGTGCCACCGCCCAGCCAGGCGGTGCCACCGCCTGGCTCTTCGGTTCATTGGTTTGGCTTAATTTTAGCCCAAACCAAATCTGACATTGGGCCTAGTTGGCCCCTAACCAGGATATAGGATTATCTCTTAATCCTAATCCTAATTACAAGTGAACTACATAACAAAACACATCCTAAGCAAGTTTTCAACCGCGAACGTCGAGTTTTGTTCCGGCGAGCTTTCCGACGAACTTCTTCCGACGGACTCCCATCAAGCTCCCGAACTTGTGATGACTTTAACGAGTAGCCGAGCCTTCTCGGTGATCTCCGTGAACCTCCGACAATCTCTTCGGCGAACTTCCAAAAGTTTCGACAGGTTCCCGATTTCTTCTCGGTTGGTTCCGGCAGCATCTCCGACGATTCTTCGAACTCTTAAACGTCCATCGAACTTGACTCCAGTATCCTTGCTTTATGTTTTCTAGTTATCGTAGTTAATCCTGCACACTTAACTCAATAATATGGATTAGATCAATTAACCCACCAATTGATTATATCATCAAAATCCGAGATTCAACACTCATAGCATTTTAAATCATGATTCACATCATAAGCAATACATCACATCATAATTAAAAAGCTCAAGTATTGCGTGCATCATTGCAAATCATAAATGTTTCATATCATGATGGTATCAATTTTGTTAAATTATATCCTACCATGCATGATCATAACTTTTTATTTGTATACATCAAAATAAATTAATGAATATTTCATGTATTCATATCATCAAATAAGGAATATCAAGAAGAAATGGTAATGAGATTTACAAATCATGTAGAAAAATTATGAATATTAAGAGACATATTATGATTCTTTTTAGATAACTCAAATAGCAAAAAGAAAGAATCATAGTAAGTTATTTTGATTTATAAAAAGAATTCTCAAGTTATAATTCCAAGAAATCACGATTCATTTCAATAAATTTCAATAAGAACACAAAGTAGGTGATCTTGATTCATAAATGATTTCAAGTTATAAATCATGGGAAATTAAGGTCATGATTTCGATAAAACCCATTAAATTCAAATCATCAAAATCTCAACATTATTTTCAAGAGATTCAAAATGGCATAGATAATTTTATTAATCTCTTAGTGAAAAAGTCAATAAGGTAGAGAAAAATAAATTTTCAAGAAAAATACTTTTCTCTTTTTAGTTGTTTTAATTCATATGATTTTATTTCATCTATGCCAAACATGTAGCATGTTTTAAAATTGAAAGTGCAAGTTTTATTATGACAAGGATCAATAAGGCACTTTCATTACCGTGAAAATCGAAAATCCCAAGATTCATCATCCATAATTATAAAACCAATAAACACGATTTTTAAAATCTCATGCATAGAATAAAATCATGGTATCAAAACATCATTATATCATCAAGCATGATTTCATATTTTCAATCAAAATCATTTTGTTTGTTTATCATAAAATTTGTATTTTTCATGATTACTTTCGGAACTACTAGCATGATCATAAATTTTACATGTTCATCATAATTTTTTTTTTTAACATGTAATTTTTAAGAAAATTAATTCTATACTAAAAAAGAAAATGCATTATGAAGAGCATCATGTAATTTCGAAATAAATTAAGGGGGTTTTGATTATCTCATCGTTGAATGTCGTTAAGGCGTAGTTTGCCACCTCGCCTTTCTTGATTTTCTCCTCATCTTCGGAGGAGCTCGATTCATCCCACTTTATGTTCTTCTTCTTTGGCCTCTTCCGAGATTTAATTTTATTATTTATTTTAGATTTTTGTTTAATAAACTTATTAAGATTTAGTGTTCGAAGTTCAAGTTCATCATTGTCCTCATCACTTGAGTCATCGCTCAAGTGGTATTCATTTGTCCGAAGTTCCAAATCCTTCCTGTTCTTTGGAAGGTGATTTTGTTCATCATGTTCATCATGTGTATTATGCACTATTTCATATGTCATCAACGAACCAATTAGTTCTTCAAGTGGTAAGTTGTTTAGGTTTTTAGATTCTTGTATTGCAGTTACTTTTGAATCCCACTTCGTAGAAAGAGAACGTAAAATCTTGTTTACAAGTTCAAAATCCGAAAAACATTTTCCAAGAGCTCTTAAACTATTGACGACATCCATGAAACGGGTGTACATGTCGCCTATAGTCTCGCTTGGTTGCATTCGAAAAAGCTCAAAATCATGCAATAAAATGTTAACTTTCGAGTCTTTGACTCTACTAGTTCCCTCGTGCGTGATTTCAAGTGTTCGCCAAATGTCAAAAGCCGTTTCGCACGTAGAAATCCGATTGAACTCATTTTTGTCCAAAGCGCAAAATAAGGCATTCATAGCCTTTGTGTTTAAAGAAAAATACTTCTTCTCCAAATCCGACCATTCGTTCATCGGTTTAGAGGGAAGTTGAAAACTGTTTTCAATGATATTCCATAAATCCAAATTCATAGAAATCAAGAAAACTCTCATTCGAGTTTTCCAAAGTGTAGTCCAATCCGTTAAACAACGGTGGACGAAAGACCAATAAGCCCTCTTGAAAGCCATGAAGAGCCATTTCTCTCGGGTGTAAATCCGAAATGAGAAATACCGGGCTCTAATACCAATTGTTAGGATCAAGAGCACTAAGAGGGGGGGGGTGAATTAGTGCAGCAGAAAACTTTTTGCGGTTAAAACTAAAATGCATTCGAACGATAAAAACGATTTCTGTGTGAAAAATAATTCTAAGCAAGATGATGTTAAAGTCAATCTATGAAGGTAGTTTGCAGCTATGACGAAACCAGAATATAGGTGCAAACTGAAATACGACGTTCGTACGAAGAAATTGATTTACGTCTAAATGTTGATTCGTAAATCACTTGATTAGGCAAGATGCAGTTTAAGCAAGAGTATAAAGGCAGTTTGCAGTTATGGTAGAGCTCAAAACGTAAATGCAATCTGAAATATGATGATCGTATGAAAAAATAGATTTACGTCTAACCGCTGATTCAGAAAGTGAAAGGCTTGAAACCCGATCATATATGCGCAGAAAGCAGTAAGCTTCAGAGGAGGTTTGCAGTAAAGATAATATGCTCAAAGTAAATGCAAACTGAGATTTAGAGTGGTTCGGTCAATCTTGACCTACTCCACTTTTGGCTTCCTCCACCGACGAGGTCACCGGCGTCAACTAGAGGCCTTCCTTCAATAGGCAAAGGCCAACCACCCTTTTACAATTTCACTCCTTTTGACGGGCTTAGGAGACAACCCTTACAGAAATTTTCTCTCCTCTCTTTACAACTCAGAACTTGGAAAAACAGAGGGAGAAGAACTTTTGGCCTTTACAACAATTTTGAGCTCTAAGAATCACAGAAAGGATCAAGATTTCGGTGTTAGTTCATACCCTTTCAGTGCTGAATGGGTGGGGTATTTATAGGCCCCAACCCAGTTCAAATTTGGAGCTCAAAACTATCAATTCTCGGAATTCCGGGATCAAGCGGTTGCACCTCCTGACAGGAGCGGTTGCACCGCCTGGCAGAGCTCGAAGACTAAGCCTCTAGGCGGTGCTACCTCCTGTCAGGGGTGGTTGCACCTCCTGACAGAGATCGAAGACCGAGCTCAGGCGGTTGCACCTCCTGACTGAGGCGGTTGCACCGCCTGGCAGAGCTCGAAGACTGAGCTCAAGCCGTGCTACCTCCTATCAGGGGAGGTTGCACCACCCAGTCTCGTTCGGAGACTGAGCCCCAAGCGGTGCCACCGCCTGGCTGGGGCGGTTGCACCTCCCAATCTCGCTTGGAGACTGAGCCCAGGCGGTGCAACCTCCTGCCTTGGGCGGTTCAACCGCTTGGCAGAAATCAGGGTCCGAATGGGTTGATCCATTCGGCCCAATTTGGGTTTTTCAAGGGCCCAATTGCCCCATGATTAAGTTAATGGGATTACCTCCCATTTCCAACTTAATCAATGTGCCAACTATGATTTTTCCTACGACATTTACTGCAACTTGCTCCGGTGCATCAATCGCTTCTTCCGGCGAGCTTCCGGCGAACTTCCGTCGATCATCCGATGAACCCTCGGTGACGCTCCTGCGGACTTCTGGCAAACTCCTGGACTTGCGATGATTTACTTGGCGAGTTCCGATGAGCTTCTTTGGCGAGCTAATGGTCTTCTTGGATTTGTTCCCATAGAACCTCCGACGACTGTCCGAACTTCCGTCGAACTCTCGAACTCCCAACGTGATCATTGTCTTGACTCCGGCGCAACTCCTGTTGCATGTCTTACTTTCATCGTAGTTAATCCTGCACACTTAAACAAAACTTCGATCGAGACAATTAATCCTAAGCAATTAACCAAGTTGTCTGGCATGTCATTGGTCCCTCGACGCTTCATTCGATTCTTCGGCGCATCGTCCTTTCCTGCGGCCTATTGCCCAATCGGCCAGTTGGCTCCACAACTCCGATATCCTTGGCACAATACCCGCTCTTCTTGGCCTAATGCCCGAGTCCACGGCCCGAAGCTTTCTGTCGATACGTTGACCGATCTACCGGCCCGACGTCCAATCTTCTGGCATGTTCTTCCGGCACAACATGATTTTCCTGCTTTAATTGTCTCATCCTGATCGAGGCATCCTGCGTCACTCAAAACAGAGATTAAATCAAAAATATATATCAAGTAGTTTCATCATCAAAATACGAGATTCAACAAAAGGGGGGGGGGGGGTGAATTAGTGCAGCGGAAATCTTTCGACGATAAAAAAAACGTTCGTACGATAAAAACGATTTCGGTGTGAAAGCCGATTCTAAGATTATTTTACCTTAAGATCAAGTGAGATGACGTTAAAGGCAATTTTTGAAGGCAGTTCGCAGTTATGATGAAAACAAGAATATGCAAACCGAAATACGACGTTCGTATGAAGAAACTGATTTACGTCAAAATATTGATTCGTAAATCACTTGAATAGGCGAGATGCAGCTTAAGCAAGGATATAAAGGCAGTTTGCTGTTAAGATAGAAATCAAAACGTAAACGCAAACTGAAATATAATGATCGTACGAAAAAATAGATTTACATCTAAATGCTGATTCGGAAAGTGCAAAGCTTGAAACCCGATCATATATGCGCAGAAAGCAGTAAGCTTTAGAGGAGGTTTGCAGTAAAGATAATATGCTCAAAGTAAATGCAAATCAAGATTTAGAGTGGTTCGGTCAATCTTGACCTACTCCACTTTTGGCTTCCTCCACCGACGAGGTCACCGACGTCAACTAGAGACCTTCCTTCAATAGGCAAAGGCCAACCACCCTTTTACAGTTTCACTCATTTTGACGGGCTTAGGAGACAACCCTTACAGAATTTTCTCTCCTCTCTTTACAGCTCATAACTTGGAAGAAAAGAGAGAGAAGGACTTTTCGCCTTTACAACAATTTTAAGCTCTAAAAATCACATAACAAGATCAAGATTTCGGTGTATGTTCTTGCTCTTTCAGTGCTGAATGGGTGGGGTATTTATAGATCCCAACCCAGTTAAAATTTGGAGCTCAAAACTATCAATTCCCGGAATTCCGGGATCAGGCAGTTGCACCTCCTGACTGGAGCGGTTGCACCGCCTAGCAGAGCTCGAAGACTAAGCCTCTAGGCGGTGCCACCTCCTGTCAGGGGCGGTTGCACCTCCTGCCAGGGCTCGAAGACCGAGCTCAGGCGGTGCAACCTCCTGACTGAGGCGGTTGCACCGCTCAGCCAGTGCTCGGAGACCGAGCCCAGGCAGTGCCACCTCCTGTCATGGGAGGTTGCACCACCCTGTCTCGCTCGGAGACTGAGCCCAGGCGGTGCCACCTCCTGGCTAGGGCGGTTGCACCGCCCGGTCTCGCTCGAAGACTTAGCCCAGGCGGTGCCACCTCCTGGCTGGGGCAGTTGCACCTCCTAGTAGAAATCAGGGTCTGAATGGGTTGATCCATTCGGCCCAATTTAGGTTTTTCAGGGGCCCAATTGCCCCAAGATTAAGATAATGGGATCACCTCCCATTTCCAACTTAATCATTTTGTAACTACGATATTCCCTAAGACATTTACTACAATTTGCTCCGGTGCGTCAATCGCTTCTTTCGGCGAACGTCCGGCGAACTTCCGTCGATCATCCAATGAACCCTCGGTGATGCTCCTGTGGACTTCCGGCAAACTCCTAGACTTGCGAAGATCCACTTGGCGAGATCCAACAAGCTTCTTTGGCAAGCTCATGGACTTCTCGGATTTGTTCCCGCAGAACCTCCGACGACTGTCCTAACTTCCGTCGAACTCTCAAACTCCCAACGTGATCATTGTCTTAACTCCGACGCAACTCCTGCTGCATGTCTTTCTTCCATCGTAGTTAATCCTGCACACTTAAAACAAAACTTCGATCAAGACAATTAATCCTAAGCAATTAACCAAGTTGTCCGGCATGTCATTGGTCCCTCGACGCTTCGTCTGATTCTTCGGCGCATCATCCTCTCCTGCAGCCTATTGCCCAATCGACCAGTTGACTCCGCAACTCCGATATCCTTGGCACAATACCCGCTCTTCTTGGCTTGATGCCCGAGTCCACGGCCCGAAGTCTTCTATCGATACGTCGACCGATCCACCGGCCCGACGTCCAATCTTCTGACATGTTCCTCCGGCACAACATGATTTTCCTGCTTTAATTGTCTCATCTTGATCAAAGCATCCTGCGTCACTCAAAACGTAGATTAAATCATAAACATATATCAAGTAGTTTCATCATCAAAATACGAGATTCAACAATCTCCCCCTTTTTGATGATGACAACCACTTGATGACGGAGTTAAACTTAACTCCCGGAGTTTAAACAAACCGCCCCTATCAATATGCCATATTGATAGAAACCTTGAATTCAAACTGAATTCAAGTCATTGCAATATTCATCATGAATACTTGCAACACGTCATCATGAACTTATGCATAAACTTATGCATAACATGTGATGTCATCTACATACTTCTCCCCCTTTGTCATCAACAAAAAGGAGAAGTCCAACTATTCTTGTGTTTGGAATATAAGTTCGACTCATTGCATGAAAAACATAATATCCATTTTTACCATCATGCAAGTTTGCTATTATCAAATGGTATGATATCAACATGTAAGATTGCAATGTAAGCTTTTGATATCGTAACGCAAACATTTCAAGTGTTTATCAATTGTAGCATTTCATCACATGGCAAGATATCAATAAGTAAAGTTGCGATGCTAGTTCTTGATATATTATTATAATGCAACCATGGTATAGAGCAAATATGGCAATCATAGCATCAATTCATATATTTCTCCCCCTTTGTTGTCAACAAAAAGGAGAATGATATAAGAAAATTTTAAATATAAGTGCGATGCCATAAGCAGGTTCATGTCATTTTTCAACAAAAAGTGATAAGATACCAAACATTCAAATATCTCAAGGAAAACATGACATGGAGATAGCTTTAAAAACTTCTTCCATTTTATTTGTTATTTTCTTTTTACATGAAGGAGGAAAGCTATTTCTGAGCTTACTCGAATGAAGTTAAAATTGATAAGATATTAAAGCACGCTTCATTTTTACAAGTATCAAGATATGTATGTGAATCAAATCCTTGTACGTAAAATTGACTTCCTTTTTCAAGAAGGAATTTATAAGCAGGAATCATTTCATCAAATCCATTTCTCAAAACAAAATATTGTTCACATGATATGTGTATGAGAGATGTATTTGCTAGTTGATTACATATGTCAAAAATCAATGACATATGCTTGTTAAGTTCAGAAGAGAGTAATGTATCGAGAAAATCTGATTGTTAGGATCAAGAAAATCCGAAAATAAAATTTGATTCTTTCTTGCATTCGGACAAGGTTTTGCTATAGATATTCAATTACAATCATGAAGGTAAAGCATGCTCATCATTATGGTAGTACGATGGCAAGTTTACAATTTTAAGACACGCAAGCTAGTAATTTTGAGATGTTCAAGAAAGCAACTCTTGCTTCCGGAAATATAAGTTTTGCTAGATGTGCAAGTTAACTTTTTGCTTCTTCAAGATATCATTCCTTGGTGATGTTCAATATAGCAAGTTCTACATCATGCAAGCTAGTGAATCTTATAACATTTTAGAACATGCATAATCACCAAAGCATCATAAATTTTAATGATGTGCAAAATTATAAATTTTGCATGTTTGCATTTGTGCATCTTGAGATTTGCAAGAGAGCACTTCTTGGTGATGTTCAAGATAGCAATTCCTTTTCTTTTGAGAAGTGTAATTATTTTCTTTCTCCTTTTTTTTTTTTGAATTATATGAGCTAGCAAATTAGCTTTCAAGCATGTTTTGCTCCCCCTTTGTCATTGTCAAAAAGAAGGAAAGACCCTTTACGTTAATTTCTAAATTATGACAAAGGTAAATAGTATTGATGAAAATTCAAGTCTTGAATGTCAAAACAATTATTTTATCATGAATATTTCATCATTGCATGCATCATTATCATCATATATATTTTTAAAACATATAAACTCATTATTATATGATTCCAAATCATCATTCCTATTATTTCAATCATTGTTTCAATCATCTTTATAGCTTATCATGCACAATATGTCAAACCATCTAACATGATACAAACATTTATTTTCAAAGTATTTATCACTATTTTCATGTATGATAATAAAGTGTTCATGATACCGAACATTAAATCAATATTTTTAAGTATTTATCACTTCATTTTGATCATGATACCAAACATTCATCATTTAGAGCATTCATGACATTAAATCAGCATTTATAATACTTCATTTTAGCAACAACTCATAGCATTTTAAATCATGATTCACATCAAATGCAATACATCACATCATAATTAAAAGGCTCAAGTATTGCGTGCATCATTGCAAATCATAAATGTTTCATATCATGATGGTATCAATTTTGTTAAATTATATCCTGCCATGCATGATCATAACTTTTCATTTGTATACATCAAAATAAATTAATGAATATTTCATGTATTCATATCATCACATAAGGAATATCAAGAAGAAAATAATTGGGTGATGAGATAAACCTTTCATGAATACAAAGAATCATATCATGAATACAAGGAATACAGGTCACAATCATTCAAGAGAAAAATCATCATTCATTTTCAATTCATTCAATTTGACAAATCATGATCATGATATTGATAAAACTCATTTCAAATTTAAATCATCAAAATCATTTTTATGGCTCACAAAATTTATAACATAAATAGATTCATGATTTCATTGATAATATATTTTTCCCCCTTTTTTTAAGTGTTTCATCTTAAGTGATCGATTTTATGTTAGTATGCCTTTTCATTTATGTCTGTCACGCCCCTCAAAATATCCATGATTTTTTAATATTTTTTTTTTCAATCCAGGATCCAAACTAACGTTTGAGGACACTGAAAAACATTCAATCAAATTCACGTCCATAAAACCTGTGCATTTTAAAATCATATATCACATCACTCGATAATTCACATTTATGGCAACCCAAGCCAACTTGACAAACATGAACAACATTTATAAATCCACAAGCTAAATAAATTTTACAATCAGAACTCCAAACTATTCACCACAAGTTCATATCGTCATAAATTAGACTTAACATTCCGAAATTCCAAATAAGAGAGATCTTCTAACACTTTTACACAGTATATCCATTTCGATCATCAGAACAATTCATTACATACAAAATATGCTTATACAACAATAGCATAACAACAAACAAGACTTGCCCATAATTCTGAATAGCTATCCACTGCCTCAGCCCAAATCAAACATCTCGAAGAGTGACAAGCTGACCTGAAAGATTTATATAATAACGGAGTGAGCCAAAAACGGCTCAGCAAGTGACAAAACATATTCAGAACAAAAGGAACGGTTTCAAACGAGTAAGGAATCATAATGTAAGGCAGAATACAAGAATTCTCAAGGATACCATCTCATTAGATACAAAATCATAAGTATCATGTCATTCAAAACATATTTGATTCATAACAAATGGAGCATCGAGTAATTGGAGCATATCAATGGCAGATAGGACATTTCAGAACATAACAGTTCATAGCAAATGGAGCACAGAGTAATTGGAGCATATCAATGGCGTATGAAATGTTCCGAAGCATATCAACGACATATGGAACATTTCGAAACATATCAACAGTGGAGGAAACATTTTAGAGCATATCAATAACAAATACCGTACAGAAGCGCAAACGTCGTCTTTGACGTTGCAAACATATCAATCTTATCCAAAGCATGTACAGAAACACATAACCAAAGCTCTAGATATCATATCAAACATATAGAAGGTGTAGTGGGATCTCAGTCAGAATGTGATTCATCCAGATTATCCCACATAGCGGGACCCCACATAGCGGGCAATAAGCGCATACCCTTTACCATTTCTGGCAAAGGTCCAGAATATCCCATATAGCGGGACCCCACATAGCGGGCAATAAGCGCATACCCTTTACCGTTTCTGGCAAAGGTCCAGAATATCCCACATAGCGGGACCCCACATAGCGGGCAATAAGCGCATACCCTTTACCATTTCTGGCAAAGGTCCAGACAATCCCACACACCAGAGTACAAGAGGGTAGTTTTAACAATAAGTAGCATATATCGGAAGCACACGCGGAACAACAAAGCGTACATGTGCCTTTACGAGTCAATCCGAAGTAAGCAATAATCTTTCACAAGTATATTCAGATTTGAAAGGAATTGAAAGCAAGGGCACATATGGAATCCAAGCAATCACATATAACTCAATTCAATATGAAGATTTGATGAATTCAATGTCCAAAGGAATGAAACTGGAATAGGCACATATCGAAAGCAAATGCGGAACAATAGGATATACATGTGCCTATATGAGTCAATACGATATAGCATAAACGTTACACAACAGTTTTCAAGAATGCAATAATTTTAAGGACAAGAGTATACAAGAATTCAAAGCAGTAATATAAAGCTCAATTGAATAAGAAAGCTAAAGGATATCAATTTCCAAAGGAATGAAACCAGAATATGAGAAATCGACCAAAGCTCGATTTCTGGCAGAATACAGAAGGCACATTGAACAAATGATTCAAACTATCAATCGTGCTCCAATTTACTCAGAAATAATCATTGGATAATACTTTCAGATAAGACAGGCTTCATATGAATTGAACTGTCCAACAGAGAGAGTTACAAATAATTTGGTAAGCAAGTGTCGTAGAACAAAATCTCTGTTTGGCAGAATTCATAATGTCAGATTCAACAGATAACTGGGCAGGTGTTTGGATTCCAAATCTTTCAATCCATATGTCAAAAGAAAGATCTACGAGTCTAGTTTCCAATAAAATCAGTTTTGAACAAATCAGAGTAATTATAGGAGAAACGATCAGGGAACTTGCAATAAGACATATCAGAGCAATTATAGGAGAAACGATCAGGGAACTTGCAATAAGACATATCAGAGCAATTATAGGAGAAACGATCAGGGAACTTGCAAGAGAAAAGATTAGAAAGCTTGCAATAGAAAAGGTTAGAACACTTGCCTTTTGAAGGTTTTGATCCAAAGATTCGAAGAAGGTGTACGCTCGAATCCTTTTTCTACTTTTCCTCCGTGTTCTCTCTCTGTTTCGTTTTGTGCTCTCATTTTCTTCCTTTCTTCGCAACTACACCACATGTCGAACATCGAGGCACAGTCACCTGCTCTCTCTTACTCTCATTCCTTCTTTTTCTTTCCTAAACGCAGCTGCCACAGCCGCCGCCGCTGCCGCTGCCACAATCGCAGCCCCTTCCACCGCACTACCTTCCTTCCTCCCTTCTCTCGCAGACATAACTGCTGCATACGCAGTCGCTGCCGCTGCGGCCGCAATCCCCGTCCGCAGCCCCTTTTTCCCCCTTTCCTTTCTTTTCTTTCCCAGCTGCAACTGCCGCAGTCGCAACCATGGCTGCAGCCACCACAACCGCAGCCTCTTCCTCCTCCCCTGCTAATCTTCCTCTCCTTCTTCTCTTCCAGCTGCAGCTGCCATCGCCGCAGCCGCAGCCCCTTCTTCCCCTTCTTTTCTTCCTCTCCTTCCCTTCTTCCTTCCTCTTTCTCTTTCCCTGCCACAGCTGCAGCTTCCACAGCCGCAGCCGCAGCTGCTTCTTTCCTTTCTCCTCTTCTTTCTCCTTCCTTTCTTCTTCTTCTCTTCTTCTCCTTCCTCCCCTTCTTCTCCCCGACGAACAGTACCTCCTCTCCTCTGTTTCCTCCTGCAGGAAACAGAGGTGCCGCCTGTTCACCCGCTTCTACTTCTTCCTCTCCTTCCCTTCTCTTCCAACTGCAGCTGCCTTCGCCGCAGCCGCAGCCCCTTCTTCCCCTTCTCTTCTTCTCCTTCCCTTCTTCCTTCCTCTTCCTCTTTCCCTGCCACAGCTGCAGCTGCCACAGCCGCAGCCGCAGCTGCTTCTTTCCCTTCTCCTCTTCCTTCTCCTTCCTTTCTTCTTCTTCTCTTCTTCCTCACCTTCTTTTCTTCCTCTCCTTCTCTTCCAGCTACAGCTGCCTCTGCCGCAGCCGCAGCTCCTCCTTTCCCTTCTCTTCTTCTCCTCTTCTTCTTCCTTCCTCGTCCCCGGCGTCACACACACCCTCTCCTCTGTTTCCTCTGCAGGAAACAGAGGTATCACAACCTCTTTCTCTTCCTCTTCTTCTTCTTCTCACGCCCCACACCTCTCCTCTGTTTCCCGCTGCGGGAAACAGAGGTGCTGCAGCCCTAGCTGCTGCCACCTCTCGCTCCTCTCCCTCTTCCCTCTCTTTTCCCTCTTCTTCTCCTTCTCTTCTTCTCCTCTTCCCTTTTCCTCCCCAACGCCACACACCTCCTCGCTGCAGCCTTGCCGCAGCTATCCTCCTCTCTTCTTCTTCTTCTTCTTCTTCTTCTTCCCTTTTCATCCTCAACGCCCCACACATCCTCTCCTCTGTTTCCACCTGCGGGAAACAGAGGTGCTGCAGCCCTAGCTGCTGCAGCTGCCTCTCTTTCTCCTCTCCATCTTCCCTCTCTTCTACTTCTTCTTTTCTTCTCTTCTCCCTCTTCTTCCTCTTCTTCCTCTCTTCTTTTCCCTCTTCTTCTCTTCTCCCTCTACTTCTCTTCTTCTTCTCCCCACGCCCCACCGCTTCTCTCTGTTTTCGGTTTTCTTTATTTTCTTCTTTTTACAACTTAACAGTTTAGTCCTTAAAATTTCCATATTTACATATAGGTCCTCCGATTTATAAATAAATCTTTATTAATAATTTACAGAAGTGAGGATATTACAATGTCAAATCAAAACATGCATCAATTTTTAAAGCCACTGTTATTATCATAAAAATTGATAATCCATGATTATCAAGAATCATCATACATAATTTTAAAAATATATACTCATTAATCATAACTTCAAATTAAATATGATTTAATATACTCAAAATCGAGAAATAACAATGGACATCAACATGATACACATTATTACTTCTTAACCATGATTTCATATGTTCAATCAAAATTATTTTGTTTGTTTATCATAAAATATGCAATATTATCATTTTCGAAATTACTAGCATGATCATAATATTTTTTTTTAACATTAATTCTAAACTAAAAAAGAAAATACATCATGAAAGCATCAAGTAATTTCAAAATAAATTAGGGGATTTCGATTACCTCATCATTGAAAGCGATTAAGGCGTAGTTTGCCACCTCGCCTTTCTTGATTTTCTCCTCGTCCTCGGAGGAGCTCGATTCATCCCACTTTGTGTTCTTCTTCTTTGGCCTCTTCCTTCGTTCTAGTTTATTATTTATTTTAGATTTTTGTTTAATAAACTTATTAAGATTTAATGTTCGAAGTTCGAGTTCATCATTGTCCTCATCACTTGAGTCATCGCTCAAGTGGTATTCATTTATCCGGAGTTCCAAATCCTTCCTATTCTTTGGAAGGTGATTTTGTTCATCATGTTCATCATGTGCATTGTGCACCATTTCATATGTCATCAAAGAACCAATTAGTTCTTCAAGTGGTAAGTTGTTTAAGTTTTTAGCTTCTTGTATTGCAGTTACTTTTGAATCTCATGTCTTAGAAAGAGAACGCAAAATCTTGTTTACGAGTTCAAAATCCAAAAAACATTTTCCAAGAGCTCTTAAACTATTGAAGACATTCGTGAAACGGGTATACATGTCGCCTATAGTCTCGCTTGGTTGCATTCGAAAAAGCTCAAAATCATGCAATAAAATGTTAACTTTCGAGTCTTTGACTCTACTAGTTCCCTCGTGCGTGATTTCAAGTGTTCGCCAAATGTCAAAAGCCGTTTCGCACATAGAAATCCGATTGAACTCATTTTTGTCCAAAGCGCAAAATAAGGTATTCATAGCCTTTGCGTTTAAAGAAAAATACTTCTTCTCCAAATCCGACCATTCATTCATCGGTTTAGAGGGAAGTTGAAAACCATTTTCAACGATATTCCATAAATCCAAATTCATAGAAATCAAGAAAACTCTCATTCGAGTTTTCCAATAAGTGTAGTCCAATCCGTTAAACAACGGTGGACGAAAGACCGATAAGCCCTCTTGAAAGCTATGAAGAGTCATTTCTCTCAAGTGTAAATCCGAAATGAGAAATACCGGGCTCTGATACCAATTGTTAGGATCAAGAGCACTAAGAGGGGGGTGAATTAGTGCAGCGGAAATCTTTCGACGATAAAAAGACATTCGAACGATAAAAATAATTTCGGTGTGAAAGCCGATTCTAAGATTACTTTAACTTAAGATCAAGCGAGATGACGTTAAAGTCAATTTTTGAAGGCAGTTTGCAGTTATGCTGAAAACCAGAATATAAGCGCAAACTGAAATACGACGTTCATACGAAGAAACTGATTTACGTCTAAATGCTGATTCGTAAATCATTTGATTAGGCGAGATGCAGCTTAAGCAAGGATATAAAGGCAGTTTGCAGCTAAGATAGAAATCAAAACGTAAACACAAACCGAAATATAATGATCGTACGAAAAAACATATTTACGTCTAAACGCTGATTTGGAAAGTGCGAAGCTTGAAACCCGATCGTATATGCGCAGAAAGCAGTAAGCTTTAGAGGAGGTTTGCAGTAAAGATAATATGCTCAAAGTAAATGCAAACCGAGTTTTAGAGTGGTTCGGTCAATCTTGACCTACTCCGCTTTTGGCTTCCTCCACCGACGAGGTCATCGACGTCAACTAGAGACCTTCCTTCAATAGGCGAAGGCCAACCACCCTTTTACAATTTCACTCCTTTTGACGGGCTTAGGAGACAACCCTTACAGAATTTTCTCTCCTCTCTTTAGAGCTCATAACTTGGAAGAAAAGAGGGAGAAGGACTTTTGGCCTTTACAACAATTTTGAGCTCTAAAAATCACAGAACAAGATCAAGATTTCGGTGTATGTTCTTGCTCTTTCAGTGCTGAATGGGTGGGGTATTTATAGGCCCCAACCCAGTTCAAATTTGGAGCTCAAAATTGTCAATTCTCGGAATTCTGGGATCAGGCGGTTGCACCTCCTGACTGGAGCTGTTGCAACGCCTGGCAGAGCTCGAAGACTGAGCCTCTGGGCGGTGCCACCTCCTGTCAAGGGCGGTTGCACCTCCTGCCAAAGCTCGAAGACCGAGCTCAGGCGGTGCAACCTCCTGATTGAGGCGGTTGTGTCACATCCTAGATTTTTTTTTTTTTTTTCACACAGGCCAAATAAATAAACATCACTTTATTCATCATCTATAAACATTTATTAAAATTCATTTATTCATCAAATTACAAATAGAAAAGTTAACTTCAAGAGTCATCCAAGTGGCTCTACCTAGCGGTAGAGGAAGGTTCGCTCTCCATTGGAATCCGATTTAGTACTAGAGGGAGGCTGCTCTGAAAATCAAAAACAAAGAAAATTCAGCAATGCTGAGTAGGAACCCCAAAAGTCAAATCAAAATAAATACATGATCAAAATTCAATCAATCATCCCATTGGCGTATATCAAATACCCGAAGGAGCACTCCCCCAACAGCGGATGGAGAGGCTTTATCCTACGGGATGAGTTTGTGTTCTCCCAACAGCGGATGGAGGCAAACTCATATCACACTCCCAACAGCGGATGGAGTGGTGTCCCACACCCGCCAAAGTGGGGACACGTTCCTCCCAACAGCGGATGGAGGAACTGTCCAGCCACCACGTTTGACGACCCGCTAATCCCCGAAGGGAATCGCCCTACCTGCTCTTGGCAGGAATATAATCTCACACTGGTCATATCCATTTCGGGATGAAATAACATATTTAAAACATCTCTTTCAAAATTCATCAATATCAAATAATATAAATTAACCCTCAATTGACTTGAACTCTAGTTTAATCGATTCAATTGAACTCGATTTACTAGAGCCTAACTGAACTGATCTCTAATCCTTATTTAACTGGTCTGGAACCACCCTAGACTAGTATAATTTAGACTAGATTAAGTTCAATTTAGGTTAAACTAACTTGAATAAGTCAATCAATTGGGAATCACCCTGAATTGATCTAGACTAATCAAGTATAGTTTAATTCAATCAATATTTGGGCTCAAGTTCAACAATAATATTAGGCTAAATTGAGCCAGTCCATCTATTGGTCATGTGCATTATATATGATTGAGCATGCATTACATAAAACTGGCCCAGCCTTGGCCCATGGACTAGTCATAGCATATACCCATTAACAACATATATGAAAACATAATAATGTATTAAAAGATATATGAGGAGAAAAGTTTTAATACAAAGAAATAACATTCTCAATTTGACTAGAAATCATAAGACATTAAAAGAGGGACTAGGAGATAAGTTTTAACACAAGGAAATAGTTTTCTAAATTCAAATAAAAATCATGTTTTCAACACATAAAATTTCAACATATTCTAGACATATTTTAAATCATTCAGAATAATATATTTTAAATTTTAGATCAAAGAATATCAAAAAAGGATTTTAGATAACATATTCTAGTCTAACAAGATTTTAATCCAGATAAGATTAAAGATAAACTGTAATACAGAAAATATATCATATAAAACATATACCTTTTTAACATATTTAATTCTACAATAAAAACTTTAATTATGGGTCAAAGAATATTTTGAAAACTTTAATTAATTACTTTAATACAAAAAAAATTTGACATTTAAAGAATTGATACACATTTTCCAAACTATAAAACTTTCAACATTTAAAGAATCAAAATAAAAGCTAAAACTTTTAAGAAAGGTAGGGAAACCTACCTCTTGTCAATAGGGTGTAACTCCTCATTCTCTTGTCAACAGGGTGTAACTCCTCGTTCCTCCCGCTGCCAGGCTCGACTAGGTGAGGAATGAAGGAGAGAAATCCCTCCCCTTTAAATAGGAGGAGGTGAGCCTCTATTAAGGGAAATAAATTTTAATTTTCGTATTTATTTAATATAAATTATTTCCATTTAATATACTAATAAATATGATATCATCATATTTGGAATACTTAATAGTTACTTCCTTAATTCATATCAACAACAAGGAAGTAGATTAAGATTTCCTAAATTATGATGGCAAATAAGGAAAATAAAATTTAAATCTCAATCTCAAATATTTGATTTGATTACAGGTTGCACCGCTCAGCCAGTACTCGGAGACCGAGCCCAAGCGGTGCCACCTCCTGTCAGGGGAGGTTGCACCGCCCAGTCTCGCTCGGAGACTGAACCCAGGCGGTGCCACCTCCTGGCTGGGGCGGTTGCACCGCCCAGTCTCGCTCGGAGACTTAGCTCAGGCGGTGCCACCTCCTGGCTGGGGTGATTGCACCTCTTAGTAGAAATCAGGGTCCGAATGGGTTGATCCATTCGACCCAATTTAGGTTTTTCAGGGGCCCAATTGCCCCAAGATTAAGTTAATGGAATCACCTCCCATTTCCAACTTAATCATTGTGCTAACTACAATACTCCCTAAGACATTTACTGCAACTTGCTCCAGTGCGTCAATCGCTTCTTCCGGCGAGCTTCCGGCGAACTTCCGTCGATCATCCGATGAACCCTCGGTGATGCTCCTGCGGACTTCCGGCAAACTCCTGGACTTGCGATGATCCACTTGGCGAGTTCCGACAAGCTTCTTTGGCAAGCTCATATACTTCTCGGATTTGTTCCCGCAGAACCTCCGATGACTGTCCGAACTTTCGTCGAACTCTCGAACTCCCAACGTGATCATTGTCTTGACTCCGGTGTAACTCTTGCTGCATGTCTTTCTTCCATCGTAGTTAATCCTACACACTTAAAATAAAACTTCGATCGAGACAATTAATCCTAAGCAATTAACCAAGTTGTCCGGCATGTCATTGGTCCCTCGACGCTTCGTCTGATTCTTCGGCGCATCGTCCTCTCCTGTAGCCTATTGCCCAATCAGCCAGTTGACTTCGTAACTCTGATATCCTTGGCACAATACCCGCTCTTCTTGGCCCGATGCCCGAGTCCACGGCCCGAAGCCTTCTGTCGATACGTCGACCGATCCACCGGCCCGACGTCCAATCTTCTGACATGTTCCTCCAGCACAACATGATTTTCCTACTTTAATTGTCTCATCCTGATCAAAGCATCCTGCGTCACTCAAAACGCAGATTAAATCATAAACATATATCAAGTAGTTTCATCATCAAAATATGAGATTCAACAAAAGTCTCATTCCCTTTTTGTTGATGACAAAGGGGGAGAAGTGATGACTAAGTGATGACTTATACCATTTCGATAGCATGACTTAATGAAAATGTCTTATGCGTATCGATAACATGACTAATATGAATTACAAAAGCTTGTGTGATATAAATGTCTTATATACCTTTCAAAATATTTGAGAATATCGCAAGATTGATTGATCATATTGAAAGCATGCCTTACATTTATATCATTAAATTCATGTTGAAAATCTTTATCTCTTGTCGTAGTAAAAATTATCTCTTATCATTCGACTTGAAAATGATTTTCATCGAAGTTTCACATTTACTTATGCTTAATGAGAATAACGATAAGTTCTATGGTTAGAACTTATCGGTTTATGCTTGAATTCAATGGGATGGAATTCAAGTGTTTTTATCTTCTCATAATATGGCATATAGATAGGGGGAATTATGTTTAACTCCGTCATCAATTGATTGTCATCATCAAAAAGGGGGAGATTGTTGAATCTCAGATTTTGATGATAAAATCAATTGATGGGTTAATTGATCTAATCCATATTATTGAGTTAAGTGTGCAGGATTAACTACGATAACCAGAAAACATAAAGCAAGAATACGGGAGTCAAGTTCGATTGACGTTTAAGAGTCCGAAGAATCGTCGGAGATGCTACCGGAACCAACCGAGAAGAAATCGGGAACCTATCGAAATTTTTGGAAGTTCGCCGAAGAGATCGTCAGAGGTTCACGAAGATCACTGAGAAGGCTCGGCTACTCGTTAAAGTCATCACAAGATCGGGAGCTTGCTGGGAGTCCGTCGGAAGAAGTTCGTCGGAAAGCTCGCCGGAACAAGACTCGATTTTCGCGGTTGAAAACTTGCTTAGGATGTTTTTAGTTATATAGTTCACTTGTAATTAGGATTAGGATTAAGAGATAATCCTATATCCTGGTTAGGGGCCAACTGGGCCAAAATTAGACTTGGTTTGGGCTAAATTTGAAGCCCAACCAGTGAACCGAAGGGTCTGGCGGTGGCACCGCCAGACTGGGTGGTTGCACCGCCCAGTACCCGAGAGCTGGGCGGTGGCACTGCTTGGGCTGGGCGGTGGCACTGCTTGGGCTGGGCGGTGGCACCGCCCAGCACTATCAGTATCTGACACTAACAGGCGGTGGCACCGCCACTGACAAGTGGTGGCACTGCCAGCATCGGGAACCCAAAGAGAATTCAAATTTTGGAGCCCAAATTTGAATCCTCTTGAGGCCTATAAATACCCCTCAAATCTCAGCTAAGATTACAACTTTTTGAGTAGCAATTGATTGAGAGAAAGGTCTTAGAAAAGTCTTTGCTAGTCTTGTTTTCAATTTGCTAGTGTTCACCTCCTTCTTTCTTGCTGAAAATCTGTAAGAGAGTGAACCACTTGTAAAAAGTTGTAAGAGGGGTATTTACCCTTCCCCTTCAAGAGATTTGCTAGTGGAAGGTGGGAGCCTCATCGAAGAGGGGCCTTGCAAGTGGATGTAGGTCATTTGACCGAACCACTATAAAATCGGCGTGATCTCTGGTTTGCAATTACTTATTGTCATTTATATTACTGCAAACCATTTGCACTTTAATGTTCTACTTCTTTGTCTCCGTCTTACTTATCCCTTCAAGTTAAAACGCAATCGAATTGGTTTCAAATTGTTTAAATCGTTGCTTTTATCGTACGAAGGTTTTGAAAGTGTTTAAATTGTCAAAAGTTTATCGCACTTTACCGCTGCACTAATTCACCCCCCCCCCCTCTTAGTGCCGCTCTGATCCTAACATATACAGGAAGGTAAGTGGGAGTGCTATCACCTTTTTGGTGTTATATGTAGATGACATCCTAATCATTGAGAATGATGTAGGAATGTTATCGATAGTAAAGGCTTGAGGATTCTGATCTTTAGAGATAGATCCAAGAGGATGCTTGGCTTGTCCCAGTCCAGGTATATAGACACCATTGTTAAAAGGTTTGGCATAAAAAATACCAAGAGATGTCTCACACCAATGAGACATCGGATATCGCTTTCTAGGAGTATGTCCCTAAAGACTCCTGAAAAAAGGGCAAACATGGATATGATACCCTATGCCTCAACAATAAGGTTGTAACATCCCTCATTTTTTTGAAAATTTATAATGATTTATTTGTAAATATGAGTATTTTTTTTAATAATTCTTTAGCACTAAATATTTTTTTAATATATTGAAAATATTGTGAGGAGCCAAAATGTGAATCTCATTAATTGAAGGTGATTTGTGAAAGATTCACACTAAGAAAAAAATTAATAATAAAATAAAATGGAGGACATGTGTCATTAGCAAGGATGAGCCACTTACATTTATTCTAAAGATGACACCTAAACCTTCATGCATGCTTGCCACCTCACTAATTTAGCATGAGCCAAACCTAAGTAATTTAAGGCACAAGTGAGGAAAACTTTACAGCCAACGTAACTTGAGAAGAGGAGAAGGAATTGAAGGAGAAGAGAAAGAGAAAGAATTGAAGAAGAAGAAGTTTTATCTTGGCTTAAGGCTTTACATCAAATCCCCCATAATTGAAAATCAAAACTTTTTAAGGCAAGTGTTCTAACCCATCCTAGAGATAAATTTTGATCTTTGTTTTCACCTTGATTTTGAGAAAATTGGGAGATTGTGGCTGCATGTAAGTGTTAGGATCGAGAGCACTAAGAGGGGGGGGGGGGTGAATTAGTGCAGCGGAAATCTTACAGCGATTTAAAACCAAAAGCTGCATTCGTTCAATAAAAACTATTATGATGCAAAAACTAATTCTCAGTTTGTATCTAAGTGCAGTTTGCGTCTAAGCGCAGATTGCGTCTAAGCGCAGTTTGCGTCTAAACACAGTTTGCGTCCAAGCGCAGTTTGCGTCTAAGCGCAGCTTGCGTTTAAACGCAGATTGACGTCTAAACGCAGTTTTACGTCTAAACGCAGATTTACGTCTAAACGCAGTTTTACGTCTAAACGTAGTTTTACGTCTAAACTCAGTTTACGTCTAAAACGTCTAAACACAGTTTGGACAGTTTTACGTCTAAACGCAATTTTATGTCTAAACGCAGATTTACGTCTAAACACAGTTTTACGTCTAAATGCAGATTTACGTCCAAACTCAGTTTACGTCTAAAACGTCTAAACACAGTATGAGCAGTTTTACGTCTAAATGCAATTTTACGTCTAGATGCAGTTTCAAAGGGAGCTGAACTTTAGAAACTGGTTCGTAAGAGCGCAGAAGACAGTTTTGCAAAATCAAGGCGTAAACGTAAACTGCAATGTAAATATCGTACGAAAACACTGGTTTACGTCTGAAAACAGATTCGGACAGATCAGCACTTAAAGACTTGTTCGTGAAGGCGTAGAAGACAGTTTTGCAGAATTAAAACGTAAGCATAAACTGTAATGTACGAAAACACCGATTTACGTCTGAATGCAGATTCGGAAAGAACATCACTTAGAACTTGTTCGTAAAAGCGCAGAGAGCAGTAGTAATGAAGGAGGTTTGCAGTAAGGATGAAGTGCTCAAAAGTAAACGCAAACCAGAGATTTAGAGTGGTTCGGTCAGTCTTGACCTACTCCACTTTTGGCTTCCTCCACCGACGAGGTCACCGACGTCAACTAGGGGCCTTCCTTCAATAGGCGAAGGCCAAACTGCCCTTTTACAGTTTCTCTCCTTTTGAAAGGCTCAGGAGACAACCTTTACAGACCTTTCTCTCCTCACTTTACAACTGAAAACTTGAAGAACAGAAGGAGGAGACTTAAAGGCTTTACAACACTTTTGATCTCTTAGAATCACAGAAAAGATCAAGATTTCGGTGTAGGTCTGTATCTTTTCAGTGCTGAATGGGTGGGGAATTTATAGGCCCCAACCCAATTCAAATTTGGAGCTCAAAACAATCAAATCCCGGAATTCTGGGATCAGGCGGTTGCACCTCTTGACTGGAGAGGTTGCACCGCCTGGCAGAGCTCGAAGACCGAGCTCAGGCGGTGCCACCTCTCTGCCAGGGAGGTTGCACCGCCCAGTCTTGCTCGAAGACTGAGCTCAGGCGGTGCCACCTCTCTGTCAGGGAGGTTGCACCGCCTAGTCTAGCTCGAAGACTGAGCTCAGGCGGTGCCACCTCTCTGCTGGGGAGGTTGCACCGCCCAGTCTCGCTGGAAGGCCTAGCCCAGGCGGTGCCACCTCCTGGCCTGGGCGGTTGCACCTCCTGGTGCAATCAGGGTCCGAATGGTTTATTCCATTCGGTCCAATTTCAGTCTTTCAGGGGCCCAATTGCCCCAAGATTAAGCCAATGGGATCACCTCCCATTTTCCAACTTAATCAATGTGCTAACTACGATTAAATCTAAGACAATTTCTGCAGCTTTGCTTCGTTGCGTCAATCTCTCCTTCCGGCGAGTTTCCGGCGAACTTCCGTCGATCATCCGATGAACCCTCGGTGATGCTCCTGCGGACTTCCGGCAAACTCCTGGACTTTGCGACGATCCACTTGGCAAGTTCCGACGAGCTTCGCTTGGCAAGCTTCTGGACTTCTCGGATCTGTTCTCGCAGAACCTCCGACGACCGTCCGAACTTCCGTCGAACTCTCGAACTCCCAACGTGATCATGAACTTGACTCCGGCGCAACTCCTGCTGCTTGTCTATCTTTCATCGTAGTTAATCCTGCACACTTATCTCAACACATAGATTTAGACAACAAATGACAATTGACTTCATCATCAAAATCCGAGATTCAACAATCTCCCCCTTTTTGATGATGACAATCAATTGATAATGGAGTTATCCTTAACTCCCCCTGTCTATATGCCATCGTTGAGATAAGTCAACCTTGAATTCAAGACTTAAGAATTCAAGTGACGTATTGATAAGTTAGATCTGTTAAACTTATCAATACTCCCATCATGATACTTATCATGATATATCTCTTCAAAGATGATGTCAGGGCTTGACATACATCATCAAGTTTGTATGATTGTGTTTGTAACTATTCATCATGTAGTTTGAACATTATCATATAAAGCTGTGAAACACTATTACATGATGCACACATTTGAAATATTCTAGCAAGTTTTGCATTTTCTTCACATGATAAGATATCAACTCAGGGCATAATGCAAACTTTAGCACATGTTCATATATCTCTTGGTGATGCAAGGATGGCATAATCATAGCAGTGTTTATAGCATCATTCATAGTATTTCTAATCATGGCAGTGTTTATCAATTCATATATATCTCCCCCTTTGTCATCAACAAAAAGCATAGTAATCATGATACCAGAAAACAATAATAGCAAGCTTATAGAGGAATTTTACATAGATTGCTTTAAATACTTCTTCCCCTTTGTGTTATAATCCATTGTCTATGTAAAGATTTTGCAGGATGGAATACATACACATGAGTCACTTCATCAAATCTATTTCAGAAACTCATTTTTTATGAAAGTGTACGAGAAAATCTGTTCCATAAATAAGATGCATTCGGACAAGATTTTGTTGCAGATTTTCACATATAATCATAGAAACATGGCAATCAAGTGGTTTGATCATTCAACATAGTCCGAAAAATAATTTTAACAAATTTATCTATTCGGACACATCAACATTCCTAATTCAGAATCAAGGCACAAGGTTTTCAAAACTTTTAGTTTCAAAGCACAACATTCTTAATTTGGACACATCACATACCAAACAGTAATGATACCATAAAAATCTGAGATAACTTTTACCACAATGTGCAAGATATATATTTACCACGATAGATGTTTACAGCCAGCACATCAGAAGTGAGTAAGAAGTTTACAACAACAACAGGTGTTCAATAAGTTCATTGATGAGGTGGAAAATTAAAGTGCCTAAACAAGGAGTCAAATTGACTATGAATTTGCTGCAGCTCAGATAGGATTTGATCTTGTCGTTGTTCAATCCGTTCTTGTCTCTGTTCGAATCGATCCATTCGAATCCCAATTTCTTCGATGGATGTATGAGTTTGCTCAACTGGATGTGTTTCCTCAAAGGGAAGGGTCGGAGGAGATTGAGTACCCCTAAATACTGGTGTTTCCGGTTCTGGTTCAGGTTGAGGGTGATCAGTCCTTCTAGGGATTCTAACCCAGTTACCGTTTCTATAGTAACATCTTAGTCGGTGAAGTAGATTTTTGTTTATTATGCTGAATCGATCTACTTTCATTACTTCTTCTTCTGGTGGTATTAGAATGTCGTAAGCTTTCATTATTCTTATGATTATACCACCATATGGGAGCATCATATCTTTCTTAGATAATTCTAACATATTTTGTTGAATAAGATAGCCAAGACAGATGTCATGTCCCTTCATGATTGAGTACATAGTTCCTAATTCTAATTGACTTATTTCATCATGATGGTATTGTTTAGGAAGAATTATACTAGTCATGATATAATGAAGTATCTTAGTGTTCAAAGGCAATAGATGTTCACAACTTTTAGGAACTAATGCTATGTTAGGATTGGCAAAGATTGTTCCTAAGGCTTCAACATAGGATGTTCCAATACTTTCATCATCCCATGATCCTCTAAAGTAGAGTCCTATGCTTTTTATGGGAATGCCTATCATATCACAAATGAACCTATCAGTGATTGTGATGTGTTGTCCTAAAAGATAAGTGGACATCCTTTCTTCATCATCTATTTGTATGTTATTGTAAAATAATCTAACTAGCCTAGGATAGATGGGTTCGTTAATCTGCAAGATTGGAAGTAGATCTAGGTTTGCAAACCATTGGATAGTCTCTAAGTCTCTTAGTTCATTTAGATCTACGTATTTTCCCTTACTGATACATCTAAGTTCGAAAGAGGGAAATTTTTCAGCATGGTATTTCGAATCGAAAAGAGTGAAATCAAACTCTTCTACTAATCTCCTCTTTCCCTAGTCCCTTGAGGATCTTCTAGATCCCATAACTACTGCTGTTTAGAGGGATGATGATGAGCTAGAGTAAATGAAGAACAAAACAGAATTTAAGAGCTTCTTAGAGAGTACCTTTGTGAAATCTTCAAGAGAAGGAAGGATTCTTGATGTTTTGCTCCGAAATGGGAGGTATTTGGAAGGCTTAGAGGAGTGAAATGGGAATGGAGGAGACTTGGAAGAGTAGAGGAGGAAATGGGAGTGAGTTGGGGTCGGTTCCATAGCCGGCCCTAGTGTGGGTTTAAAAAGGCAGAGTTACGGGCGGTTGCACCTCTGGCTGGAGCGGTGCAACCTCTGGCAACTCGTGGCAGCCGGAGGTGCCACCGCCAGCTGGAGAGGTGCCACCGCCTGCAGCCAGTGAACACCTAATGTGTTTTGATCAGGGAGCCTTTGCCTTGAGGAGAGTTTGTTTCTTATGTGATTTCGTATGAGTTTTTATTTAAGGAAGAAGCTCTTGTATGATCAAAATAGATCTTTTAACGTGCATATGTCATACGTATGTTGATAGTTTGTTTGGTATCCCTTTTCAAGATCATGACATATTTAGTTTCTTCATGATACAAGAATTAATTCGTAGATGATAGTGTTGACGGGTTCGAAGATCAAAGGGATATGTGAATTTGGATATCATATGCTTCTAATAAGGTTGTATCCAAATCGTATTTGTGATTTCATAACTTCCACTTGTTACTTAAGCGTTGCGAGTTCCTTTTTGACTCTTGGTTTATGACTATCGAGAGTCAAGGAGCAGAACATTATTTCTTGCTCCAGCCTAAAATTTTAATATTTTTATAGGAAGGGATGATTTTTAGGAACCCATTTGCTTTTGGGTGCCTCACAAATAGATCTATATTTTCTATCATGTTGCATAGAGTTTGTCATGGTTCCTTTAGGAACCCAAATCAATTTGTTTGGACTTATTTTCTTGAATGGACAACAATGTGTCTTGTGTCCAGATTTGCAACAAAAGTTGCACTTGGTTTGGTGTTGAACATGCAAGATGGGGCCTTTTATGAAGGTGGTTGGATTTTGGTGAGGACTTCTCACAAATCCAATTCCACTCCTTTTTGGAACGTGACCCTTGTTTGTAAGGATCATGTTCAATGACTTGCTACCAACCTCGAATTTCTTCAAGGTGTCCTTAAGTAGCAAGTTTTCTTTTTGGAGAGTTTCTAGATCATGGCATTTTATGCATGGGCTTAACTTATCATGATGTTCAGCTTTTAACTTATCGAAATTACAAATAAGACTATCATGCTCCTTTTTTAGCAATTTGTATTTACTACTAATAGTCTTACACTCATCAAACAGTTCATGGAAAGCATTTAATAATTCATCGAAGGATAAATCTGCATCTATTGAATTTGTTACCTCATCTTCGATGGCCATTAAGGCGTAATGAGCAACTTGCTCGGTGTTGGACTCCTCTTCCTCAGATACGCTTGAATCATCCCATGTTGCTTGGAGCGCCTTCTTCTTTGTTGTTCTTTTCTTGACTTGGGGACAATCACTCTTGTAGTGTCCCGGCTTTTTGCATTCATAGCAGATTACTTGGTCCTTTTTGGGTTCAAGTTTATTTTTTGCATCATTCTTAAACTTGTTTCTTTTAAAGAACTTTTTAAACTTTCTTGTTAGAAGTGCCAAGTCATCATCACAGTCCTCATCACTTGAGTTTTCTCTCAAGTGGCATTCTGAAGTTTTGAGTGCCATATCCTTCTTGTTCTTTGGAAGGATGTCTTCTTGCTCTTCATGAGCTTTACAAGTCATTTCGTAGGTCATTAATGACCTGATTAGTTCTTCAAGAGGGAAATTTCACAGATCTTTTGCCTCTTGAATAGCGGTGACTTTAGGATCCCAACTCTTAGGAAGGGATCTTAGTATCTTATTAACAAGCTCAAAATCCGAAAAGCTCTTTCCGAGTCCTTTTAGACCGTTGACGACATCCGTGAAACGGGTAAACATGTCGCCAATGGTTTCACTCGGTTTCATCCGAAAAAGTTCGAAAGAATGTAACAGCAAATTGATTTTTGACTCTTTTACTCTACTTGTGCCCTCATGGGTCACTTCGAGCGTGTGCCAAATATCAAACGCAGTTTCACAAGTTGAAACACGGTTAAACTCGTTTTTATCAAGTGCACAAAATAAGGCATTCATAGCCTTTGCATTAAGAGCGAAAGCCTTCTTCTCCAAATCATTCCAATCGATCATTGGAAGAGAAGACTTTGAAAAACCATTCTCGACAAGATTCCAAAGATCAATGTCCATAGAAATAAGAAAGATTCTCATTCGGGTCTTCCAATAGGTGTAGTCCGTCCCATTAAACATGGGTGGACGTGTAATGGAATGGCCCTCTTGGTTTCCGGCGTAAGCCATCTCTCTTGGGTTTTAATCCTTTTGAGAGTTAACCGGGCTCTGATACCAATTGTTAGGATCGAGAGCACTAAGAGGGGGGGGGTGAATTAGTGCAGCGGAAATCTTACAGCGATTTAAAACCAAAAGCTGCGTTCGTTCAATAAAAACTATTATGATGCAAAAACTAATTCTCAGTTTGTATCTAAGTGCAGTTTGCGTCTAAGCGCAGATTGCGTCTAAGCGCAGTTTGCGTCCAAACACAGTTTGCGTCCAAGCACAGTTTGCGTCTAAGCGCAGTTTGCGTTTAAACGCAGATTGACGTCTAAACGCAGTTTTACGTCTAAACGCAGATTTACGTCTAAACGCAATTTTACGTCTAAACGCAGTTTTACGTCTAAACTCAGTTTACGTCTAAAACGTCTAAACACAGTTTGGACAGTTTTACGTCTAAACGCAATTTTACGTCTAAACGCAGATTTACGTCTAAACGTAGTTTTACGTCTAAATGCAGATTTACGTCCAAACTCAGTTTACGTCTAAAACGTCTAAACACAGTTTGAGCAGTTTTACGTCTAAATGCAATTTTACGTCTAGATGTAGTTTCAAAGGGAGCTGAACTTTAGAAACTGGTTCGTAAGAGCGCATAAGATAGTTTTGCAGAATCAAGGCGTAAACGTAAACTGCAATGTAAATATCGTACGAAAACACTGGTTTACGTCTGAAAACAGATTCGGACAGATCAGCACTTAAAGACTTGTTCGTGAAGGCGTAGAAGACAGTTTTGCAGAATTAAAACGTAAGCGTAAACTGTAATGTACGAAAACACCGATTTACGTCTGAATGCAGATTCGGAAAGAACAGCACTTAGAACTTGTTCGTAAAAGTGCAAAGAGCAGTAGTAATGAAGGAGGTTTGCAGTAAGGATAAAGTGCTCAAAAGTAAATGCAAACCAGAGATTTAGAGTGGTTCGGTCAGTCTTGACCCACTCCACTTTTGGCTTCCTCCACCGACGAGGTCACCGACGTCAACTAGGGGCCTTCCTTCAATAGGCGAAGGCCAAACTGCCCTTTTACAGTTTCTCTCCTTTTGACAGGCTCAGGATACAACCTTTACAGACCTTTCTCTCCTCACTTTACAACTGAAAACTTGAAGAACAGAAGGAGGAGACTTAAAGGCTTTACAACACTTTTGAGCTCTTAGAATCACAGAAAAGATCAAGATTTCGGTGTAGGTCTGTATCTTTTCAGTGCTGAATGGGTGGGGAATTTATAGACCCCAACCCAATTCAAATTTGGAGCTCAAAACAATCAAATCCCGGAATTCTGGGATCAGGCGGTTGCACCTCTTGACTGGAGAGGTTGCACCGCCTGGCAGAGCTCGAAGACCGAGCTCAGGCGGTGCCACCTCTCTGCCAGGGAGGTTGCACCGCCCAGTCTTGCTCGAAGACTGAGCTCAGGCGGTGCCACCTCTCTGTCAGGGAGGTTGCACCGCCTAGTCTAGCTCGAAGACCGAGCTCAGGCAGTGCCACCTCTCTGCTGGGGAGGTTGCACCGCCCAGTCTCGCTGGAAGGCCTAGCCCAGGCGGTGCCACCTCCTGGCCTGGGCGGTTGCACCTCCTGGTGCAATCAGGGTCCGAATGGTTCATTCCATTCGGTCCAATTTCAGTCTTTCAGGGGCCCAATTGCCCCAAGATTAAGCCAATGGGATCACCTCCCATTTTCTAACTTAATCAATGTGCTAACTACGATTAAATCTAAGACAATTTCTGCAGCTTTGCTTCGGTGCGTCAATCGCTCCTTCCGGCGAGTTTCCGGCGAACTTCCGTCGATCATCCGATGAACCCTCGGTGATGCTCCTGCGGACTTCCGAAAAACTCCTGGACTTTGCGACGATCCACTTGGCAAGTTCCGACGAGCTTCGCTTGGCAAGCTTCTGGACTTCTCGGATCTGTTCTCGCAGAACCTCCGACGACCGTCCGAACTTCCGTCGAACTCTCGAACTCCCAACGTGATCATGAACTTGACTCCGGCGCAACTCCTGCTGCTTGTCTATCTTTCATCGTAGTTAATCCTGCACACTTATCTCAACACATAGATTTAGACAACAAATGATAATTGACTTCATCATCAAAATCCGAGATTCAACAGTAAAATATCTATGCCGTTTATACATCAAATGTTGAATCTGAAATTTTTCAGATTTTGACCTTTCAGTACTCGTGTCGCCATAACTTTTTGCACCAATTTTGGATTAAGGAAAAACCTCTTTCATATGAAAGGAGACTTATAGATCTTTCATTTGACATAAAAATTGAAAGATTTGGAGTAAATTTACCTATCCAAACATATGAATGAAAAGGCCTCATGTATTTGCTAAAACAGATACTATGAATTCTGACCTTTTGTTACTAAATTGCTCATAACTCTCTAGTGAAAATTTTAAATTATGTAAAACTTTATTCTTTGGAAACTAGATTCGCATATCTTTCTTTTGACATCTAATTTCGAAATTTTGAAGTATTTTTTCCTTCTGAAACATCTATTTAAATTGATTATATCAATTCTGCAAAATAGAGATGATCAATTTTGACCTTCTGTTACTAAATTGCTCATAACTCTCTAGTGAAAATTCTGAATTATGCGGAAACTAAATTCATATATCTTTCTTTTGACACCTAATTTGGAAATTTTGAACTACATTTGCCTTCTGAAATATCTGTTTAAATTGATTCTATCAATTCTGCCAAACAGAGATGATCAATTATGACCTTCTGTTACTAAATTGCTCATAACTCTCTAGTAAAACTTCTGAATTATGCAAAACTTGGTTCTTTGGAAACTAGATTTTTATGTCTTTCTTTTGACATAATTTGAAAATTTTGAAGTATGTTTGCTTTCTGAAACATCTATTTAAATTGATTCTATCAATTTTGCAAAACAAAGATGATCAATTCTGACATTCCTTTACTCTATTTGTTGTAACTTCCTATTTTTAGTTCATCTAAAAATAGATTGATACAGCTTTCCAATGACACCCATTTTTAGTGAATTGGAGTATGCTTGGTCACTCAAACAATTCAGGAAATGTACCATTCAAATTCTATCAGAATTGAAAACTTTGTTGCGTTTTGCCTATTCAATTTTCATCCTATTGGAAATTTGATTTCTGCTAAATTCTACTTCAATTGAGCTTTATATTAGTTCTTTGAAATTCTTGTATTGTTCATCCTAAAATTGTTGTATGTCTAAAATTTATTATGTAATACTTTGTTTGCATTTTCTTGTTTGATAAAGGCATATGCATATCTCCGTTGTTCCGCATGTGCTTCTGATATGTGCCAATGTTATTATTTATACTACCCTTTTGTACTTTGGTGTCTTGTGGGATATTGTGAACCTTTGCCAGAAATGGGAAAGGGAGTTATGAATAGAGCCCGCGATGCTCTGCCGGCCCCCATTGACTTCACTCAGACGTGGGTGGATGGAGCTCCCAGACGTGGGAGACTTATGCTTGGTGGTCATCCAGAAATGGATGAATCACATTATGTATGTGGTCCCATAACGCCCTTTATGTTTTTGATATGATATCCAAAGCTTTGCTTATGAGTTTATATTTATGCTTTGGATAAAAAAATGGAATGTATGCTACATCAAAAATGACATACAAGCTTGTGTTTATTATTTGGTTCACTTGTTATACTTTGAAGTGTTTCGTATGTCATTGTTATGCTCCCAAACACTCTTACACCTTAGATATGCACCTAAATACTTCATGTGTCATTTGATACATGCCTAAATGCTTCTTTTGCCAATGAAATACTCCAATTTCCTTTCTCCTATTGTTATGTCTAACCCCTATTTTCGAATGAGGTAATCCTTTGTGATTTTTTTATATCAAATGAGATGATTCTAAATGAACCCTTGTATTTCTGCTTTTGTTATCTTGATACTAAGCCTACTTGAACTTCTCCTATCGCCATGGATATGTTAGTCGCTTGCTGAGCTCTTTATGCTCACCCCGTTGCTATATAAATTTTTCAAGGTAGCTTATCACGTGCTGAAAAGCTAGAATTGGGTTGAAGCAGTGAAAGGCTAGAAGATTTTTGAGCTAATCTTTATTGGATGATAGGTTTTTTTGTTGTATAGTATACTTTACTTCTGATGTAATGTTAAGGATATGTTGATACTTATGTGTTGTAAAAGTTTAAAGGACCACTCATGTTTATGGAATGATAAGTTTAAGTTATATAAGGATAAGAACTCATGGTAAATAATTATCTTTTTGTGATTGTATATATTTCTACGATTATGGATTTGTGTTGTGGTTGATGTTTAGTTGAGTTGCCTTTGGATTTTGTGAATCTCTGAGTGAAGTGGATTATGATTTATGTAACGTACAGGTTTATGAATTGTGAATATTGATTTTAAATGATTCTTAGTATCCTCAAATTATTAGATTGGATCTTGGATTGAATTAATGATGAATTATAATATTATTGATTTTAGACAGGGTCACACCTCCTGAATGTGATAATTTGGGGGGCGTGACAAAGGTCTATCATGTATGTCATGCCATGTACCAGGCTTGATATAGTGCATGCTCTTAGTGTCATGAGTAGATATCAAGTAGATCTAGGCTTGGAGCACTAGAAAGCAATAAAGTGTATTCTTAAGTACCTAAGAAGGACTAAGGATCTTTTACTGGTATATGGAGGTAGTAGCCTTAGGGTTGATGGCAACACGAACTCGAGTTTCTATTCCGATGTCGATGATAATAAGTCGAATTCTGGGTATGTGTACACCCTGAATGGAAGAGCAATATGCTAGAAGAGTTCCAAGCAAGATACTATTGCTGACTCAACCATAGAGGCGGAATACATTATTGTAGTAGAGGCAGTGAAGGAGTGGAGTTTGGATGAAGAAGTTCATCACAGATCTGGGAGTCATACCAAGCAATGAGGAGCCAATTCCCTTATATTGTGACAACAACGGGGCGATTGCTCAAGTAAAGGAACTCAGGTCTCATCATAAGTTTAAGAATGTTCTGAGAAGGTTCCACCTGATTAGAGAGATCGTGACCCGAGGAGATATAACATTGGAAAGAGTTCCATCCGAAGATAACATCGCAGATCCATTGACAAAACAATTGTCCTAGAATATCTTTGAGCATCATAGGGGTGTGATGGGGATTAGACATATAAGTGATTTGGCTTTAGGTCATGTGGGAGATTGCTAGTCATGGGTGCCCTACAAGTCAATCACGTGAGTGATGGCACATGTGACTTAACACGCAGTCTTTTTGCTTATTATTATTACTTGGCATTTTATCACTTTACATAGCATGTTGCTTGAATATATTGTGATGTCTATGGATTTGTGCAATGGAAATCAGATTGTGATGAGATCACCATAATGAGACCGATTTGTCTTTAAACATAAATCCTAAATAATCTCGGTCATAAGTTACTCTAGAGGGACATCAAGATAATCATATAGATTAGTATGTTATATACCCATCCATAGGATGGATGCAGCTGGTCTTATAGTTACTCGTATGAGGACACTAGGGATATAGTACAGGTGCTTATTAGACAATGAGTTCACTAATTGATCCGCTTACGGAATCCTGGATGGTTGATGATGCCTTATTGTCAGACAATAATTTCATAGTCCTAGTGGTGTATCTGGTCCTTAGACTTAAGACACCAAGGATGTTCTATATGTGTACTCTACTCTTTGATACAAAACTTATAGTTCTGGAGGTTCTAGATCTAGCATAGCTAGTCA